>NC_134353.1:126462916-126680416 GCF_048569485.1 Anomaloglossus baeobatrachus
AAAAACATTACATGCTGCGTTCCTGCCGCCCGACGGTCAGTCGTTCCATGACTGATCAGTTGGGCGGCGGATGCAACGCAAGGACATCAGTCGCAATCTGCCACTCATACAAGTCTATAGGAGCAACGGAATCCGACAAAACGGATTGCATTGTTTATCAGAGCGGCGGATTACGAAAAATCCTAAACAACGGAAATGTGAACATAGCCTTAGTCATAGGAATGTGCGCAGAATCATTGGGTCTAAGGGGAAAACCTTTCTTCTTGCGGAAACTGAAAAACCAATCTGGCGACCAGTGAGGAGTCTTATAGCTGCAATGCTCCTCTGGGAAATATTCAATTTGTCCCTTCAGAGAGAAAGGAGACAAACTCTGGTGCTACCTTTTGTCAGTCCCCGCAAGGAAAAAAGTTTTCCCCTTAGACCCCACTATAGCTTCTCACACAGCCAGATCAGATCTCATACTTTGCACCGACGAGAGGCAATCACTCCGAAACACCGTGTCTGAAAATTGAGGTTCTAATCTGGCATAAATTATAAGTCATATGAAAAGGCTCGTTAAAGAGCCACTTTTGACTTTTAGGATTTCTACTTCCAATAAGTGGCACTAGAGTTTGTCTCTTCAGAGAGGAAAGAAGGGAATTTTGTTACTTACCGTAAATTCCTTTTCTTCTAGCTCTTATTGGGAGACCCAGACAATTGGGTGTATAGCTACTGCCTCCGGAGGCCACACAAAGTATTACACTAAAAAGTGTAAGGCCCCTCCCCTTCTGGCTATACACCCCCCGTGGAATCACGGGTTCTCCAGTTTTAGTGCCAAAGCAAGAAGGATGAAAGCCAATAACTGGTTTAAACAAATTAACTCCGAATAACATCGGAGAACTGACAAACCGTTCAACATGAACAACATGTGTACCCGCAAACAAAACCAAAAATCCCGAAGGACAACAGGGCGGGTGCTGGGTCTCCCAATAAGAGCTAGAAGAAAAGGAATTTACGGTAAGTAACAAAATTCCCTTCTTCTTCAGCGCTCTATTGGGAGACCCAGACAATTGGGACGTTCAAAAGCTGTCCCTGGGTGGGTAAAGAAATACCTCTTGTCAGAGCTGCAAGACAGCGCCCCCCTACTGGGAAGCCACCGCCGCCTGCAGGACTCTTCTACCTAGGCTGGCATCCGCCGAAGCATAGGTATGCACCTGATAATGTTTGGTGAAAGTGTGCAGACTGGACCAGGTAGCTGCCTGGCACACCTGTTGAGCCGTAGCCTGGTGGCGTAATGCCCAGGACGCACCCACGGCTCTGGTTGAATGGGCCTTCAGCCCTGATGGAACCGGAAGTCCAGCCGAACGGTAGGCTTCCAGAATTGGTTCTTTGATCCATCGAGCCAGGGTGGCTTTAGAAGCCTGCAATCCCTTGCGCGGACCAGCAACAAGGACAAAAAGTGCCTCGGAGCGGCGCAAGGGCGCCGTGCGGGAGATGTAGATTCTGATTGCTCTGACCAGATCTAACAAATGCAAATCCTTTTCATACCGGTAAACCGGATGAGGACAGAAAGAAGGTAAGCAAATGTCCTGATTTAGATGGAAATCAGATACTACTTTAGGAAGAAATTCTGGAGTGGGGCGCAAAACCACCTTGTCCTGGTGGACCACCAGGAAAGGAGCCTTGGATGACAGTGCTGCCAGCTCAGACACTCTCCGAAGAGACGTGATCGCCACTAGAAACACCACTTTCTGTGACAGGCGAGAAAAGGAAACCTCTTTCAAAGGCTCGAAAGGCGGCTTCTGTAGAGCAACTAGTACCCTATTCAGATCCCATGGATCTAACGGCCGCCTGTACGGGGGTACAATATGACAAACCCCCTGTAGAAACGTGCGCACCTTAGACAGACGCGCCAGATGCTTCTGAAAAAACACTGATAGTGCCGAGACTTGCCCTTTAAGTGAGCCAAGCGACAAGCCTTTTTCTAACCCCGATTGTAGGAAGGAAAGAAGAGTAGGCAATGCAAATGGCCAGGGAGACACTCCCTGAGCAGAGCACCATGATAAGAAAATCTTCCACGTCCTGTGGTAGATCTTGGCAGACGTGGGCTTCCTAGCCTGCCTCATGGTAGCAACAACTCCTTGAGACAATCCTGCACACGCTAGGATCCAGGACTCAATGGCCACACAGTCAGGTTCAGGGCAGCAGAATTCTGATGGAAAAACGGCCCTTGGGACAGTAAGTCTGGCCGGTCTGGAAGTGACCACGGTCGGCCGACCGTGAGATGCCACAGATCCGGGTACCACGATCTCCTCGGCCAGTCTGGGGCGACGAGTATGACGCGGGTGCAATCGGATCTGATCTTGCGCAACACTCTGGGCAAGAGTGCCAGAGGCGGGAATACATATGGGAGTCGGAACTGCGACCAATCTTGGACCAAGGCGTCTGCCGCCAGAGCCCTTTGATCGCGCGACCGCGCCATGAATGCCGGGACCTTGTGGTTGTGCCGAGACGCCATGAGGTCGACGTCCGGCACCCCCCACCGGCGACAGATTTCCTGAAACACGTCCGGGTGAAGGGACCATTCCCCTGCGTCTATCCCTTGGCGACTGAGGAAGTCTGCTTCCCAGTTTTCTACGCCCGGGATGTGTACCGCGGATATGGTGGATGCTGTGTCCTCCACCCACGTCAGAATCCGCCTGACTTCCTGGAAGGCTTGCCGACTGCGCGTCCCTCCTTGGTGGTTGATGTATGCCACCGCTGTGGAGTTGTCCGACTGGATTCGGATCTGCCTTCCTTCCAGCCACTGCTGGAAGGCTAGAAGTGCCAGATACACTGCTCTGATCTCCAGAACATTGATCTGCAGGGTGGACTCTTGCTGAGTCCACATCCCCTGAGCCCTGTGGTGGAGAAAGACTGCTCCCCACCCTGACAGACTCGCGTCTGTCGTGACCACTGCCCAGGATGGAGGTAGGAAGGATCTTCCCTGTGACAATGAGTTGGGCAGAAGCCACCATTGCAGAGAGTCCTTGGCCGCCTGAGAAAGGGAGACTTCTCTGTCCAGGGATGTCGACTTCCCGTCCCATTGGCGAAGAATGTCCCATTGAAGAGGACGCAGATGAAACTGCGCAAAGGGAACTGCTTCCATGGCTGCCACCATCTTCCCTAGGAAGTGCATGAGGCGCCTCAAGGAGTGCGACTGGCCCTGAAGAAGCGACCGCACCCCTATCTGTAGTGACCTCTGCTTGGTCAGCGGAAGCTTCACTATCGCTGATAGAGTATGGAACTCCATGCCAAGAAACGTTAGAGACTGAGTTGGTGACAGATTTGACTTTGCAAAGTTGATGATCCACCCGAAAGACTGGAGAGTCTCCAGCGTAACATTCAGGCTGAGTTGGCATGCCTCCTGAGAGGGTGCCTTGACAAGTAGATCGTCCAGATAAGGGATCACGGAGTGTCCCTGGGAGTGCAAGACTGCTACCACTGCCGCCATGACTTTGGTGAAAACCCGTGGGGCTGTCGCCAGACCGAATGGCAGAGCTACGAACTGAAGATGTTCGTCTCCTATTACCAAACGTAGAAAACGTTGGTGCTCTGTAGCAATTGGTACGTGGAGATACGCATCCTTGATGTCTATTGATGCCAGAAAATCTCCTTGAGACATTGACGCAATGACAGACCGGAGGGATTCCATCCGGAACCTCCTGGCGTTCACATGCTTGTTGAGCCTTTTTAGGTCCAGAACAGGACGGAAGGAGCCGTCCTTTTTTGGAACCACAAAGAGATTGGAGTAAAACCCTCGCCCTCGTTCCTGAGGGGGGACAGGGATTACCACTCCTTCTGCTCTTAGTGAGCTCACCGCCTGCAGAAGGGCATCCGCTCGGTCGGGATGTGGGGAGGTTCTGAAGAACCGAGGTGGAGGACGGGAACTGAACTCGATTCTGTACCCGCGCGACAAAATGTCTGTCACCCACCGGTCTTTGACCAGTGACAGCCAAATGCCGCAAAAACGGGAAAGCCTGCCACCGACCGAGGATGCGGAGGGAGGCGGCTGAAAGTCATGATGAAGCCGCTTTGGAAACGGTTCCTCCGTTTGCTTTCTTGGGTCGTGAGTGAGCCCGCCATGAATCAGAGCTCCTTTGTTCTTTCTGCGTCCCTTTGAATGAGGAAAATTGGGCCTTGCCTGAGCCTCGAAAGGGCCGAGACCTCGGCTGCCACTTTTTCTGCTGAGGTTTGTTTGATCTGGGCTGGGGTAAGGACGAGTCTTTACCCTTGGACTGTTTGATGATTTCAGCGAGCTGCTCGCCAAACAGTCTATCTCCAGATAATGGCAAGTTGGTTAAACATTTTTTGGAACTAGCGTCTGCTTTCCAGTCCTTTAACCACAATGCTCTGCGCAACACTACGGAGTTGGCGGACGCCAACGACGTACGGCTCGTAGATTCCAGAACCGCGTTGATAGCGTAGGTCGCAAACGCAGACATTTGTGAGGTTAGGGTCGACACCTTTGGCACTGCTGGCTGCATGACAGCCTCTACCTGTGCCAACCCAGCTGAAATAGCTTGGAGTGCCCACACGGCCGCGAATGCAGGGGCAAACGACGCGCCGATAGTTTCATAGATAGACTTCAACCAAAGGTCCATCTGTCTGTCGTTGGCGTCTTTAAGTGAAGCGCCATCCTCTACCGCGACTATAGATTTTGCCGCAAGCTTGGCAATAGGGGGATCCACTTTTGGACACTGGGTCCAGCGTTTGATCACGTCAGGGGAAAACGGATAACGTGTATCCCTAGCGCGTCTGGAAAAACGCTTGTATGGCTGAGCGTGGTGTTTCTGGATAGATTCTCTGAAGTCAGAGTGGTCTAAAAAAGCACTCAATTTACGCTTGGGATACAAGAAATGGAATTTCTCCTGCTGTGCAGCAGCTTCCTCTGCTGAGGGAGCTGGGGGAGAAATATCCAACGCACTATTGATGGCCGAAATAAGGTCATTGACCATAGCGTCACCATCAGGGGTATCCAAATTGAGAGTGGTCTCATGGTCCGAAACCTGACCACTTTCTTCAGTCTCATCATAGAGAGACTCATCCCTGTGAGACCCTGAACAATGTGATGATGTGGAGGGTCTGTCTAAGCGAGCTTGCTTGGGCTGGCTGGGGCCGTCATCTGAGTCAGAGCCATCAGCCTGTGATACATGAGAGCCCCTTGAAGTACAGACTCGCTCCAATTGAGGGGGACCAGGGGGCAAGGACACAGCCGTGTCCGGAGCCTGAGTAATTGGCCTGGTTTGCAAGGCCTCAAGGATTTTTGTCATAGTGACAGCCATCTGACCAGCCAAAACTGCAAAATCTGTCCCTGTTACTGGGGCAGGACTTACAGGCGTCTCTGCCTGGGTTACTACTGCCACCTCCGGCTGACGAAGCGTTACAGGCACGGAACATTGCACACAATGGTGGTCAGTGGAGCCTGCCGGTAGATCAGTCCCACAAACAGTACAGACAGTGTACACAGCCCGCGCCTTGGGACCCTTGCGTTTTGTGGAGGACATGTTGCTGTCTCCTCAGCGCAATATGGGGTCTATAGCCAAGAAGCGCCCTACAGTGCAAATATATATACAATATCTATATGGCACCAGAAGGAAGTACACAAATAGAATCACTGTGGCACAAGAGGGGCTTTCAGCCTGCTTACCGCCCGCCTCAGAGCGGGTGTGTGGCCGCCAGACGCCCTGTCTGAGTCTCCCAGAGCCTGCCTGCCTGTCCCCAGCCGGACCGCATGAATAATGGCTGCCGGCGTCCTGTGAGGAAGAGGGGCGGCTCTGGGCGTTCCTAAACGAAGAGCGGGAAAGCGTGCTCTCACTGTGCCTCGTGAGGGGGCTGGAGCATGTAAATCAAGCTCCAGCCCCCGGCGCTGGCCATTGCACAGCGTCTCTCCTCCGCCCTGATTGACAGGGCGGAGGCGGGAACGAAGCGGCGCTAGGCCGCAAAAGCCGGGAAGTAAAGTTAGGAGCGCCGCCGCCGTAAAAGCGCGGTCGGCGCTCTGTCCCCGGCGCCCTGCATGTCGCAGTTGCGCCCCGCCGCCGGAGCGGTCGGCGCTAGTTCCCAAACACATAACCCGTCACCCAGCCATAACTAAGGTGACACAACCCCATTGCTTATGTCCCCGGCGCACTATAACGCCCAGCAAGTCTGGAGCGTTCTGTGCCTGCCGGGGACACCGAGTACCTGACAGATGCAGGGCCATGTCCCTGACTGTACCAATGCTCGACATCCATCAGGTTCGTTCTGGGTCTGTGGATGGAGCCCGGCCTCAGGGCTTTGTGGCCGGAAGGATCCCACTTCCACAGAGCCCTCCAGGGGGATGTGGAAGGAAAAACAGCATGTGGGGCTCCAGCCTCTGTACCAGCAATAGGTACCTCAACCTTTCAAGCACCATCTGGTGAGAAGGGAGCATGCTGGGGACACTATATGTGCCCACTTTTCTTCCATCCGAGTAGTTAGCAGCTACTGCTGACTACACACCGTGGAGCTATGCGTGGATGTATGACCTCCTTCACACACAAAGCTAAAACTGGAGAACCCGTGATTCCACGGGGGGTGTATAGCCAGAAGGGGAGGGGCCTTACACTTTTTAGTGTAATACTTTGTGTGGCCTCCGGAGGCAGTAGCTATACACCCAATTGTCTGGGTCTCCCAATAGAGCGCTGAAGAAGTTACAATTTGCAGAATCATGAGAACTCCATATTAAGCTATGAACAGCCAATGACCATACTTATCACAAATACAATTAAATATGACTGCAAACTGTATAAAAATAGTAACTCCCCACCAAGGGAAAAAGCATCATGTCAAATTACATCTCTGTTCAGATTACAAGCAAATACTACATAAATAGCAGGTTTGAAACTTCGTGTGTTAGATTTTTAGAGCAGGAAGATTTTTTTTTTAGTTTGGTCATGGATTTTTCTTTCATCTCTCTTGACGAGATGGTGTGGGGAAGGAGGCCTTCATTTTTTAACACCCAAAAACATTTTTTTTTTTTTTTCACGCACAGCATGGTAGGGCTGATACGTGGACGACGTCCTCCTGGTTTGGACTGGTGACGTGTCGGTCATACTGGAGTTCATCTCATACTTAAAATTCTAACAATTACAATCTTCCCCTTCACTTACCATAATCCCAATAATAACATTGCATATTTCTGCACAATACATTTATGGGTGATACCATCACTGATCGTGTATCTACTTCAGTATTTAGGAAAGATAATGCTGGCCACACTAGCTTACAATCTACTAGTTGCCATATCAGTGGTACCTCGCTTAACGAGTAATCCACTTAACGAGAATTTCGCTTGACAAGCAAAGCTTTCTGTAAATTTGTAACTCTATTTACAAGAAAGCTTTATTGTACGAGCAAAATTCTCACCGCACACACTTCCGGTTCCGTACATCCACCGCGCTCTGACCCGCACTTGCAGTCCACACAAACAAACACATGTACGCACAAACACACACGCACGCACATACGGTATTATGCTCACCTTACCTTCCGTTCCATTGCCGGTCTCATGGTTCTTGTAGTTCCCGGGTACATCGCGACGTCCTTGCGGCGAACTACAAGTACCATGAGGCCGGCGGTGGAACGGAAGGTAAGGTGAGCATATAATATATGTACCTTCCGTTTCATCGCCGGCCTCCTGGGTCCTGTAGTTCGCCGCTCCGCTCCACTCCAGGCTGTGCATCGACATCCATAGCGACGAAGCAGGAACTTCCTGTCACCGCTACTCAAAGGCAGCGCGCTGGCCAATCAGAGGCAAACGGCTCTGCCTTTGACGTCAGCGCGCTGGGAGCGGAAGTTCCTCCCTCGTCGTTATGGTAACCCGATAACACAGCCCGAACCGGAGAACAGCAAGTCCCAGGAGACCGGCGATGGAACGGAACGTAAGGTGAGCATATAATATGTGCGTGTGCATGCGTGCTTGTGTGTTTGTGTGAGTTTGTACGTGTGTGAGTTTGTACGTGTGTGCAATGGCACAATAAAGAACCAGGATGGGATATTTAACAAGTTATGGAAGGAATTGTCTGCATTGCAATGATTTCCTGTGGGAAATCTTGCTTTGCTGAACAAGTAACTTGGTTAACAAGCACAGTCCCAGAACGGATTGTTCTCGTTAACCAAGGTTCCACTGTATTCTTATTAATGCCATTCCCTATGGGCGGGTTTACAAAAGCGACACGCATTTGCTCAGCCAACTCCAAATTTTATATGAAAGTAACATTATCGGTGACACATTACTAGCCAGAGGCTACAATAAAGCTGAAATTCAGAATGCATTCAATAAAATAAAATAAAATAAAATGTAAATCCAGACCCGAAATGTTGTACAATAATATCTGCCCTGACAAACATAATTCTTTGCCAACATTCTCTACACCCTTTAATGCCAGGATCGCTAAGATAAAATACAGTCTGACGATATTTAGCTATGGTGAATCAGTACGATATTCTCCGTCAGATTATCAGTGGAGGTTATAGATGTGGAGCTGTTCTCTTGGGAACATTTTGTCTCCCAGTAGGACACGAGTTTCAGACCAGACTACAAACTGGTTCCACATGGATGGATTTTTTAAATGTGCAGGAATCAGATGTAATGTGTGTACGGTTACTGATGGGAAAAATTCTCTTTTTCACTCCCCCATGGAGAAGATAAAATTATTACATTTACCAACTTGTAATTCCCGTCATATAATAAACTGCATTTGGTGCAAATAATGTAGTTTAAAGGGATCATGTCGGGTGCAATATGCACTCAGAATCATGAACAGTTCTGGGTGTATATTGCTAATCCCTGCCTAACCGTCCCTGTATCTAGTAGCATACATAAAGAGATCTACAGAAAAGTATTTCTAAAGATCTTTTATCGTATGCTAATGACTAGTCCCCTGGGTGTTCGTTCCCCTGGCTAGTCGCCCCCTTAGCATGTTAGTACGCCCCTGTGAGTGTGCTAACATGCTAATGAATGCCCAGCGTTAGAGGATGATCTCACTCACCTCTCCGCTGCCATCACCACTCGACACTGGATTTTGACTCAGTGCCCATGACCCCGGAGTATCAGTCATGCGCACTACTTCAGTTTGAACCCAGGACACGCACACCCGGCTTCATAGTGCGCATGACCGGAAATCCGGGGTCATGCGCACTGAGCTGAAATCCAGTGTCGGGCGGCGATGGTAACGGAGAGGAGAGTGAGATCATCCTCTGACGCTGCACATTCATTTAGCATGTTAGCATACCCATAAGGGACAGGGGAACTAACGACCAGGGGACTAGTCAACGAGCTCATTAGCATACGATATAAGATCTTTAGAAATAGATAAAGAGATCTTTAGAAAAACTATGTTAGTGTATACAGGGATGGTTAGGCAGGGATTAGCAATATACATCCCGAACTGCTTGTGGTTCTGGGTGCATATTGGACCTGACAGGTTCCCTTTAATATATGTGGCTTACACCACTAGAAAACTAAAAAAATAAATAAAAATAATATCTGGTGAATATTGAGAATGGGGATACCGGATACCCTGGTGCAGTGAAGCCCTTTACAACAATACATAAGGTAGAGGTCTCCAGTTTTTTGTTTCATACTATAGAAAATGTTTTTCGTCCAAGAAGATTTCCATGTAACTGGATTTAATAAATGCTGCCGAAATAAAAAAGAGATCCAGAAGCTAATAGAAATGAGTTGACATTAAAGCACCTTTCATCTGAGTCAGACTCCTCCCTCAGGACATCCACGTGTAGGTGTCCAGGGGGAGGAGACTGTATGACTGAAACGCATTGATAAGACCCTATCTTTTTCAAGGGGAGTGGATTGGCAGGAAAAAAAAATTGCATTTCGTAAAGCTTTTTGGATACTCAAACAACTCCAAGCATCCCCATGGAAGGAACTATAAGAATAGTTTAAATGGAACCTAGCTGACACTGGGATTCTCGTTTTTGCCAACTATTTGCGTTCCAGCACAGTTCAGATCAAGCCTTTTTCATCATACAAATTTTTATTATGTACCGTAGGTTCATATGGATC
Organism: Anomaloglossus baeobatrachus; assembly: GCF_048569485.1. NCBI lineage: Eukaryota > Metazoa > Chordata > Amphibia > Anura > Aromobatidae > Anomaloglossus > Anomaloglossus baeobatrachus. Next base: position 126,472,980 of record NC_134353.1, read on the forward strand.
AGCTTTGAAAATTATATTTAAAAAATAAATAAATTGCTTTTTTTATACACAAATCTCAAATTTCAAACCTGCAATTTAGGTAGTTTCCCCCAATGTGGTTTTGCATGCAATGTGAAGAGAGATGTAATCTGGCATGATGCTTTTCTCCTCGGTGGGGAATTACTACCAGAGATCCTCTGGGATCACACCTGCCAACGCATCAATTTGCAGGCATATTTAATTGTATTTGTGAGAAGTATTGTCATTGGCTGTTCATAGCTTAAAACTGGGCTCCCAGGATTCTGTACATGAGCATAGTGCATATGAGAAATGCGCAAGTTTTTATCCTCATGATGAATCCTCCTGTTTTGAAATTAATTTCTAATAAAAAGATACATTTTATGGATGAACGTGCCGGAAAATCCTTTTTCTTCAACGGTTCTACACTATATACTACCAAATTTGAGTATTGCAGTACAAAGGTTGGGTTTAATGGAAGTACAAAGCTGGCGGTAACAAACCCCTTAATGACGGCAGGCCGCACTGGTATCCTACGCCATCATAGTGTAATCACCTACAGCGGGTAGCTGGCGGTGATTAGCACAGCGCAATTTAAATGCCCGAAGTGGTAAGCGTTCACTTACCCATCCCCATCAGCGGCGCCGTGATCTCTGATCCGATGGTTCCCATGGTAGCACAGGGTCATGCGATGACTCCCGTAGCTCACATGACTCAATTCCTGTTTCAGCCAGCCGAGTGCTGCCTGTTACAAGAGACGAGCATTTCTGGTGATCTCAGCTGTGTAGCTGTGATCAACAGAAATGAATGAGCGATCAAACTGCTGGTCATTATAGCCAACTAGCAGAGACTAGCAGGGACTAGCAGAATAAAAAAGTTTTAAAAATTAAAAAAATAATAAGCCCTAAAAGTTCAAATCAGCCCCCTTTCGCCCCATTGAAAATTAAAGGGTTAAGAAAAATAAATATGCACACATCTGATATCACCGCATTCAGAAATGCCTGATCTATCAAAATATAAAATCAATTCATCTGATCAGTAAACGTCAAAAAAAATTCCTAACGCCAAAATTACGTTTTTTGGTTACCCCAAATTGTGCGCAAAATGCAATAACAGGTGTTCAAAATGTAGTATCTGTGCAAAAATGGTATAATTAAAAATGTCAGCTGGAGACGCAAAAAAAAAAAAGTAATCACTGAGCCATAGATCCTGAAAAATGAGACCGCTACGAGTCATGGAAAATGGCGCAAAAAGTGTGCCCCTTTTTTTGGGGCAAACGTCTGATTTATTTTTTTTAACCCCTGAGATAAAAGTAAACCTATACATGTTTGGTGTTTACGAACTCGTACCGACCTGAGGCATCACACCAACCCATCACTTTTACCATATAGTGAACACAGTGAATAAAATATCCAAAAACAATCATGGAAACGCACCTTTTTTGCAATTTTTCCGCACTTAGAATTTTTTTGCCATTTTCCAGTACACTAGATGTTAAAACTTATGGTTTAAATTTAAAAGTACAACTCGTCCCGCAAAAAAAAAAGCCCTCGTATGGCAGGATTAATGGAAAAATAAATAGGTTATGGCTCTCGGAAGAAGGGGAGCAAGAAGAAAAAACAAAAAACAAAAAAAAGGAAGCTCGGCTGGGGTGAAGGGGTTAATCAGCACCACATGATCTCTTTCAGGTGTACAAAAATGACACAAACCATTTAATTGCCACTGTCAGAGACAGACAGCAGCATCTAAGTTGATAAACAGCAGAGATTAGAGCTCTGGTTGCTGCTGGAAGATGCAAGTGCTGGCTGTATAACACATCTGGCACATGCATATGGAGTTACTCAGGTCCAGAGTCCACTCCATACACCCACACCTGAGATAGGAAGCACATGTACACCCTACAGCTGGAAGGGGTTAAGTGCCACATACCTAATATTCTGTCTGTACGTAAATTGTGATTTATTGGAGGGGACTCTCTAAAGAATCCTGGATTAAGTAGTGCTTTACTTACTGACCAGAAAGTAATTCAGAAATAATGCACCAATTTTTTATTTTTGTAAATAGATTACTGCATCTCACCAAAAGAACAGTGCAGCTATGGAAATTTCTGTTGTGAAAATGGCCAGAACACATTCACAAAAAGTATAAAAATGGCCTTGAATACCTTTCATGAGTGTAATAATGATCATTGCTAGATTACTGGGGCTGGGTCGTTCAGCCAGCTTTTATAATGATGCAGTCCTACACACTTATGATCGGATAAGATTTCACCCCTTACCGGCTAGGAGGGCAGGGTCCACCAGTGTATGTTTGGAGATCGTGATGAGCTTGCTGAGAAGGTGGACGGTCATTTCCTGGGTGGAAACAGAGGTAAAACCCTTCAAAAAGAGCTGCTGAAGACCAGGAAAGTTACTCCATTTGAGCTTGTCCTGCACCGTCTCAATCTTCTCTCGGCTCTCCGATTTATCCAGAGGCATGTGAGTAAGCAGCTTGTTGAGTAGCTTCAATGCAAGTAAGTACTCATACTCATAGTCTGATTCCAGCAAGGACGCTGCTATCCAGAAAATGGTGGCCATTAGATTGGTTGGATCAGTAGTTGGCTGCAAATCATGCACACCTCCCTCTCGAAGAGAGGAAAGGCTTCTAGTCCTTGCTAGGCTGCCCCCGTGATTTATCCTGGCATCCATTATATCCAGTGTGTTACTTCGACGCCGGTCTCCTCTCCGGTCCGCCATTAAGCTTAGCCGCAAAGAGTTACTTCTTGCATTGTGGCAATAACCCATAAAGTTCCCACTACTTAAAGGACTTGTGCTTAGGTTCAGCTGGCCGGTGCTCTTCCGGTTCAAAGCATTCTTATTGCCCATCATTGGGTCATGGTTGGAGGTCCTAAAACACAATACATTAAATATACATATGAATCCAAATGGCCTTTATTATACACAAATATGAATTAAAGTCTCAATCCAAAATGAAACGTAAAGAAGGGAATTTTGTTACTTACCGTAAATTCCTTTTCTTCTAGCTCTTATTGGGAGACCCAGACGATTGGGGTATAGCTACTGCCCTCTGGAGGCCACACAAAGCACTACATCAAAAGTGCAAGGCCCCTCCCCCTCTGGCTATACCCCCCCCGTGATATCACGGGTTCTCCAGTTTTAGTGCCAAAGCAAGAAGGAGGAAGCCAATAACTGGTTTAAACAAATTAACTCCGAATAACATCGGAGAACTGAAAAACCGTTCAACATGAACAACATGTGTACCCGCAAACAACAAAAAAACATCCCGAAGGACAACAGGGCGGGTGCTGGGTCTCCCAATAAGAGCTAGAAGAAAAGGAATTTACGGTAAGTAACAAAATTCCCTTCTTCTTCAGCGCTCTATTGGGAGACCCAGACGATTGGGACGTCCAAAAGCTGTCCCTGGGTGGGTAAAGAAATACCTCATGTTAGAGCTGCAAAACAGCCCTCCCCTACGGGGGTGTCCCTGCCGCCTGCAGGACTCTTCTACCTAAGCTGGCATCCGCCGAAGCATAGGTATGCACCTGATAATGCTTGGTGAAAGTGTGCAGACTGGACCAGGTAGCTGCCTGGCACACCTGTTGAGCCGAAGCCTGGTGACGAAATGCCCAGGACGCACCCACGGCTCTGGTTGAGTGGGCTTTTAGCCCTGAAGGAACCGGAAGCCCCGCAGAACGGTAGGCCTCTAGAATTGGTTCTTTGATCCATCGAGCCAGGGTGGCTTTAGAAGCCTGCAACCCCTTGCGCGGACCAGCGACAAGGACAAAAAGTGCATCGGCACGGCGCATGGGCGCCGTGCGGGAAATGTAGATTCTGAGTGCTCTCACCAGATCTAGCAAACGTAAGTCCTTTTCATACCGGTGAACCGGATGAGGACAAAAAGAAGGCAAGGATATATCCTGATTAAGATGAAAAGAGGATACGACCTTAGGGAGAAACTCCGGAATAGGGCGCAGCACTACCTTGTCCTGGTGGAACACCAGGAAGGGAGCCTTGGATGACAGAGCTGCCAGCTCAGACACTCGCCGAAGCGATGTGATCGCAACAAGAAACGCCACTTTCTGTGACAGCCGAGAAAAGGAAACTTCCTTCAGAGGCTCGAAGGGCGGCTTCTGGAGAGCAACTAGTACCCTGTTCAGATCCCATGGATCTAACGGCCGCTTGTACGGGGGCACAATATGACAGACCCCCTGCAGGAACGTGCGCACCTTAGAAAGACGTGCTAGACGCTTCTGAAAAAACACGGATAGTGCCGAAACTTGCCCTTTAAGGGAGCTGAGCGACAAGCCCTTTTCTAACCCCGATTGCAGGAAGGAAAGAAACTTGGGCAATGCAAATGGCCAGGGAGACACTCCCTGAGCAGAGCACCAGGATAAGAAAATCTTCCACGTTCTGTGGTAGATCTTAGCCGAATTCGACTTTCTAGCTTGTCTCATTGTGGCAACGACTCCTTGAGATAATCCTGCAGATGCTAGGATCCAGGACTCAATGGCCACACAGTCAGGTTCAGGGCCGCAGAATTCTGATGGAAAAACGGCCCTTGGGACAGTAAGTCTGGTCGGTCTGGCAGTGACCACGGTCGACCGATCGTGAGATGCCACAGATCCGGATACCACGACCTCCTCGGCCAGTCTGGAGCGACGAGTATGATGCGGCTGCACTCGGATCTGATCTTGCGTAGCACTCTGGGCAAGAGCGCCAGAGGCGGAAACACGTATGGGAGCTGAAACTGCGACCAATCTTGAACCAAGGCGTCTGCCGCCAGAGCTCTTTGATCGCGCGACCTCGCCATGAATGCCGGGACCTTGTTGTTGTGCCGGGATGCCATTAGGTCGACGTCCGGCACTCCCCAGCGGCGACAGATTTCCTGAAACACGTCCGGGTGAAGGGACCATTCCCCTGCGTCCATGCCCTGGCGACTGAGGAAGTCTGCTTCCCAGTTTTCTACGCCTGGGATGTGAACCGCGGATATGATGGATGCTGTGTCCTCCACCCACATTAGAATGCGCCGGACTTCTTGGAAGGCTTGCCGACTGCGCGTCCCTCCTTGGTGGTTGATGTATGCCACCGCTGTGGAGTTGTCCGATTGGATTCGGATCTGCTTCCCTTCCAGCCACTGTTGGAAGGCCAGTAGAGCAAGATACACTGCTCTGATCTCCAGAACATTGATCTGAAAGGTGGACTCCTGCGGAGTCCACGTCCCCTGAGCCCTGTGGTGGAGAAATACCGCTCCCCACCCTGACAGACTCGCATCTGTCGTGACTACTGCCCAGGATGGGGGCAGGAAGGATCTTCCCTGAGACAATGAGGTGGGAAGGAGCCACCATTGTAGGGAGTCCTTGGCCGTCTGGGAAAGCGAGACTTTCCTGTCCAGTGACGTTGACTTCCCGTCCCATTGGCGGAGAATGTCCCATTGAAGTGGGCGCAGATGAAATTGCGCAAAGGGAACTGCTTCCATGGCTGCCACCATCTTCCCTAGGAAATGCATGAGGCGCCGCAAGGGATGCAACTGGCCCTGCAGAAGAGATTGCACCCCTGTCTGTAGTGACCGCTGCTTGTTCAGCGGAAGCTTCACTATCGCTGCTAGAGTATGAAACTCCATGCCAAGATACGTTAGTGATTGAGTCGGTGATAGGATCGACTTTGGAAAGTTGATGATCCATCCGAAAGACTGTAGGGTCTCCAGCGTAGCATTCAGGCTGTGCTGACATGCCTCTTGAGAGGGAGCTTTGACCAATAAATCGTCTAGGTAAGGGATCACAGAGTGTCCCTGAGAGTGCAAGACTGCTACCACCGCCGCCATGACCTTGGTGAAGACCCGTGGGGCTGTCGCCAGACCAAATGGCAGAGCTACGAACTGAAAATGGTCGTCTCCTATCACAAAACGTAGAAAACGTTGATGTTCTGTAGCAATTGGCACGTGGAGATAAGCATCTTTGATGTCTATTGAGGCAAGGAAGTCTCCTCTGGACATTGAGGCAATGACAGAACGCAGGGTTTCCATCCGGAACTTCCTGGCGTGCACATGTTTGTTGAGCCGTTTTAGGTCCAGAACAGGACGGAACGAGCCGTCCTTTTTTGGAACCACAAAGAGATTGGAGTAAAACCCTTGCCCTTGTTCCTGAGGAGGGACTGGGATCACCACTCCTTCCGCTCTTAGGGAGTCCACCGCCTGCAGCAGAGCATCTGCTCGGTCTGGATGTGGGGAGGTTCTGAAGAACCGAGCTGGAGGACGAGAATTGAACTCGATTCTGTACCTGCGAGACAAAATGTCCGTCACCCACCGGTCTTTGACCTGTGACATCCAAATGCCGGAAAAGCGGGAGAGCCTGCCCCCGACCGGCGATGCGGAGGGAGGGGGCTGGAAGTCATGAGGTAGCCGCTTTGGAAGCGGTACCTCCATTTGCTTTCTTGGGGCGCGTGTGTGCCCGCCACGAATCTGAGTTTCTTTGCGTCCTCTGAGTCCCTTTGGACGAGGTAAACGGTGTCTTGCCCGAACCTCGAAAGGACTGAAACCTCTGCTGCCACTTTTTCTGCTGACGTTTGGTTGTTCTGGGTTGTGGTAAAGAGGAGTCTTTACCCTTGGACTGCTTAATGATATCAGCCAATGGCTCGCCAAACAGTCTATCTCTAGATAAAGGCAAACTGGTTAAACATTTTTTGGAACCAGCATCTGCTTTCCAGTCCTTTAACCACAAGGCTCTGCGCAAAACTACCGAATTGGCGGACGCCATTGAGGTGCGACTGGTAGATTCTAGGACCGCATTGATAGCGTAAGACGCAAACGCCGACATCTGCGTGGTAAGGTGCGCCACTTGCGGCACTGCTGGATGTATGATAGCATCCACTTTTGCTAAGCCAGCTGAAATAGCCTGGAGTGCCCATACGGCTGCGAATGCCGGAGCAAACGACGCGCCGATAGCTTCATAGACAGATTTTAACCAAAGGTCCATCTGTCTGTCATTGGCATCTTTAAGTGAAGCGCCATCCTCCACTGCAACTATGGACCTAGCTGCGAGTTTGGAAATCGGGGGGTCTACCTTTGGACACTGTGTCCAGCGCTTGACCACCTCAGGGGGGAAAGGGAAACGCGTATCTTTAGATCGTTTAGAGAAACGCCTTTCTGGGTGAGCGTCGTGCTTCTGGATTGATTCTCTGAAGTCAGAGTGATCCAAGAAAGCACTCAATTTACGCTTGGGATAGAGGAAACGAAACTTCTCCTGCTCCGCAGCCGCCTCTTCTGCTGAAGGGGCTGGGGGAGAAATATCCAACAGCCTATTGATGGCTGAGATAAGGTCGTTTACCATGGCATCCCCATCAGGGGTATCCAGGTTGAGAGGGGTTCCAGGAATGGATTCCTGATCACTCTCATCAGACCCATCACAGGGAGACTGATTGCGCTGAGACCCTGAGCAGTGTGATGACGTCGAGGGTCTTTCCCAGCGAGCTCGCTTAGGGTGGCTGGGGCTATCATCTGAGTCATAATCCTCGGCCTGTGAAGCCGGGGACCCCCCTGTGGGCTGGATTAATTCCAAGTGAGGGGGACCTGAGGACAGAGGCCTCGCCGTGCCCAAAGACTGAGCCCCATGCATAGATTGCAAGGTTTCAAGGATTTTTGCCATAGACAGAGACATATTATCCGCAAAAACTGCAAAGTCTGTCCCTGTCACCGGGGCAGAACTTACAAGCGTCTCAGCCTGGGTCACTACCTCTCCTGACTCCGGCTGGCGAAGCAGCACCGGGTCGGAGCATTGCACACAATGGGAGCCTGCTGGTAGATCAGCCCCACATGCAGCACACGCAGTACACACAGCCCTGGCCTTGGCAGCCTTGCGTTTTGAGGATGGCATGTTGCTGCTTCCACAGAGTGATCTGGGAGAGCAGCCAGAAGCGACCTCACAGTGCAAGAAAAACAATATCTATATATCTGTACACAGTACACCGATACACCGTGAGGCACTAGAGGGACCAGCACAGAAAAATCGCTTACCGCCCGCTTAAAAAGCGGGTGTGTGGTCGCCAGATAGCCCCTAGTCCAGGTCTCCCAGAGCCTTGCGTCCTTCCTCCAGCCAGACTGCATGTAATGGCTGCCGGCGTCCTGAGAGGAAGGGGGGCGGGCCCTGGGCGTTCCTGGCCAAGAGCGGGAAGCCTGCTTCCCTCTGTGCCTAGTGTGAGGGCTGGAGCATGTAAATCAGGCTCCAGCCCTCGTCGCTGCTAGCGAACAGCGTCTCTCCCCTACCCTGAATGACAGGGTGGGGGCGGGAACGAATCGGAGCTGCCGGCGTCCTAGGCCCAAAAAGCCGGGGACTCAATTTATAACCGCCGCCGCCGTAAAAGCGCGGACGGCGGATCCCCGGCGCACCACAAGTCACAGCAGCGCCGCCCGGTCCAGAGGGGGTCGGCGCTGCGTTCCCATACACAAACAATCCCCCAGTAATCTGTAGGGACACTAACTCCAACGTTGCGGTCCCCGGCGCACTACAACACCCAGCCAGCCCGGAGTGTGTCTGTGCCTGCCGGGGACACAGAGTACCTGTATGATGCAGGGCCTGTCCCTGATCGTACTCCTGCTCCGAATCCATCAGGTTCTAATGGGTCTGTGGATGGAGCCCGGCGTCAGAGCTGAGAGGCCGGCAGGATCCCACTTCCACAGAGCCCTACCAGGGGATGTGGAAGGAAAACAGCATGTCAGGCTCCAGCCCTGTACCAGCAATAGGTACCTCAACCTTACAACACCATCCAGGGGTGAGAAGGGAGCATGCTGGGGACACTATATGTGTCCTCTTTTCTTCCATCCGAAATAGTCAGCAGCTACTGCTGACTAAAATCTGTGGAGCTATGCATGGAATGTCTGACCTCCTTCGCACACAAAGCTAAAACTGGAGAACCCGTGATATCACGGGGGGGGTATAGCCAGAGGGGGAGGGGCCTTGCACTTTTGATGTAGTGCTTTGTGTGGCCTCCAGAGGGCAGTAGCTATACCCCAATCGTCTGGGTCTCCCAATAGAGCGCTGAAGAAAGGAACCACTAAAGTAAATTCACACTTACTGAGCGAGGGCAGACAGGAGGTCATAATGCTTCATGCTTTCCGACAGCGTGTCTATGGCCGACTCCAGTGTTAGGAGAAGCTCAATGACAAAACCCTGCACAAAAAAAATACAATTTAAGCAAATGGTATCATATAATCCCGGCTATAACTTTTCAAAGACTATGGGGAATAATATTTATATTATATATATCATTACTGTAGTGCTTTATAAACACCATATCTAGTAATGGTTCCTGGTTACAGCCTGTAGTATAATCCAGTTTCACAATTGCACAGGTATTTCCAGCTTGTAGAAAAATAAAGGTTCGCAACACTTCCCAGGAACATGAGCAACCATCTCAAGGTGGACTTAGGTCAGCCATCCAGGGAGCCCACCTGGAAATAACAATATGCATAGAAGAGACAGCGTCCAGCCACTGGTGAAGAGTTCCAAAGAAATCCTTTTCTTCTGACATTAAGATATCAGTGCAATGTTTAGACCTGCTCTAGGTCCTTTTCAAGCAAGGCCTTAAAAAGACCTATAGCAGGTCCAAATGTTGCAATGATGTATTAATGGCAGAAAAAAGGATTTCTTTGGAACTCTTCACCAGTGGCTGGACGCTGTCTCTTCTATGCATATTGTTATTTCCAGGTGGGCTCCCTGGATGGCTGACTTAAGTCCACCTTGAGATGGTTGCTCATGTTCCTGGGAAGTGTTGCGAACCTTTCTTTTTCTATAAGCTGGAAATAAGCTATAAGCTGTCTCTCTACTAGGTATTCTCCGCTTGTCACAACTGGACAGGTATTCCCCGCTTGTCACAACTGGACAGGCATTCCCCGCTTGTCACAACTGGACAGGCATTCCCCACTTGTCACAACTGGACAGGCATTTCCCACTTGTCACAACTGGACAGGCATTCCTCGCTTGTCACAACTGGACAGGCATTCCCCGCTTGTCACAACTGGACAGGTATTCCCCGCTTGTGACAACTGGACAGGTATTCCCCGCTTGTCACAACTGGACAGGTATTCCCCGCTTGTCACAACTGGACAGGTATTTCTCGCTTGTCACAACTGGACAGGTATTCCCCGCTTGTCACAACTGGACAGGTATTCCCCGCTTGTCACAACTGGACAGGTATTCCCCGCTTGTCACAACTGGACAGGTATTCCCCGCTTGTCACAACTGGACAGGTATTCCCCGCTTGTCACAACTGGACAGGCATTCTCAGCTTGTCACAACTGGACAGGTATTCCCCGCTTGTCACAACTGTACCGGTATTCCCCGCTTGTCAGAGCTCATGCTGGTGAATTTAAGTAGTGTCATTTTGGCAGGATGCATAGTAATTTAATCATTAGAAAGTTACTAGTCCAGCTACATTATATGAACGCAACTAAGCAGTTAGCGATCCTAATGACAAGATTGTTGTCAATGACAATCTGCAGAATTGCGAATGCAGTTCTGGGATATAAACACACAAGGCAGCTCCACACACAGTGCACTGACACTCAGGTCCTATTTACTTCAGTAGGAGCACAGTGGCATAAGCTGAGAAGAACTGATACAATGTATGGAGCTCTGATGTCACACCTCTGAACACAATTTACATCTGGCAACCACAGGAATGTCTAATAGCTGATCAGCAGGGGGTACCTTCTGCCGGACCCCAGCAGATCTGATACAGATTGCCTATCCCGAGGACAGGTCATCAGTATCATAATCTTAAACAATTTTTTTAAATTCTATATGTAAGCTGTAAAGTGCTGCTGAATGGAAAACATACACCTTAGTAACGGCAAAAAAACATGCCAAAATGGTAAGAAAAACTGCAAAAAAAAAAAAAAAAAAAAAGAATAAAATTCTCCATCAAACCCATGTAAAAATATTAGTTTTAATTAGACATTTACACACAATAGACAAAGATAAAATGTTATGGAAAAGAAGGGAATTTTGTTTACTTACCGTAAATTCCTTTTCTTCTAGCTCCTATTGGGAGACCCAGACAATTGGGTGTATAGCTTCTGCCTCCGGAGGCCACACAAAGTATTACACTTTAAAAGTGTAACCCCTCCCCTCTGCCTATACACCCTCCCGTGGACCACGGGCTCCTCAGTTTTGGTGCAAAAGCAGGAAGGAGGAAACTTATAAATTGGTCTAGGGTAAATTCAATCCGAAGGATGTTCGGAGAACTGAAGACCATAACCCAAAAGAACAACCAGCCCAAAGGGCACAGGGGTGGGTGCTGGGTCTCCCAATAGGAGCTAGAAGAAAAGGAATTTACGGTAAGTAAACAAAATTCCCTTCTTCTTTGTCGCTCCATTGGGAGACCCAGACAATTGGGACGTCCAAAAGCAGTCCCTGGGTGGGTAAAAGAATACCTCAATAAGAAGAGCCGAAAACGGCCCCCTCTTACAGGTGGACAACCGCCGTCTGAAGGACTCGCCTACCTAGACTGGCGTCTGCCGAAGCAAAGGTATGCACTTGATAGTGCTTCGTGAAAGTGTGCAGACTAGACCACGTAGCTGCCTGACACACCTGCTGAACCGTTACCCGGTGCCGCAATGCCCAGGACGCACCTACGGCTCTGGTAGAATGGCCTTTCAGCCCTGAAGGGAGCGGAAGGCCCGAAGAACGGTAGGCCTCGAGAACCGGTTCCTTGATCCACCGAGCCAAGGTCGACTTGGAGGCCTGAGAGTCCATACGCTGGCCAGCGACAAGGACAAAAAGCGCATCTGAGCGGCGCAGGGGCGCCGTGCGAGACATGTAGAACCGGAGTGCTCTCACTAGATCCAAAGAGTGCAAAATCTTTTCACACTGGTGAATTGGATTAGGGCAACAGGAAGGCAAGGAGATATCCTGATTTGGATGACAAGGAGATACCACCTTAGAGAGAAATTCCGGGACAGGACGAAGAACCACCTTATCCTGGTGGAAAGCAGGAAGGGAGCTTTGCATGACAGCGCTGCAAGCTCAGACACTCTCCGAAGTGATGTGACTGCCACCAGGAAGGCCACCTTCTGCGAAAGACGGGAGAGAGAGACATCCCGCAGCAGCTCAAAAGGCGGCTTTTGAAGAGCCGTCCGGACTCTGCTAAGATCCCAGGGTTCCAACGGACGTTTGTAAGGTGGGACCATGTGGCAGACCCCCTGCAGGAACGTGCGGACCTGCGGAAGCCTGGCTAGACGCTTTTGAAAGAAAAACACGGAGAGCATGGATACTTGGCCCTAGAGAGAGAGCCGAGGGACAAACCCTTGTCCATTCCAAATTGTAGGAATGAAAGGAATGTGGGTAAGGCAAACGGCCATGGAGGAAAGCCGTTATCAGCGCACCAGGATAGAAAGACTTGCCAAGACCTGTAATAGATCTTGGCGGACGTTGGCTTCCTGGCTTGTCTCGTGGTGGCAATGACATCCTGAGATAACCCTGAAGACTCTAGGAGTCAGGGACCAATGGCCACCTAGTCAAGTTGAGGGCCACAGAATTCAGATGGAAAAAACGGGCCTTGTGACAGCAAGTCTGGGTGGTCTGGAAGTGCCCACGGTTGACCCACCGTGAGATGCCACAGATCCGGATACCACGACCGTCTCGGCCAGTCTGGAGCGACGAGAATGGCGCGACGGCAGTCGGACCTGATCCTGCGTAGTACCCTGGGCAGCATCGCCAGAGGGGGAAACACATAAGGCAGTCGAAACTGCGACCAATCCTGGACTAAAGCGTCCGCTGCCAGAGGTCTGTGATCCTGAGACCGTGCCATGAAGGCCGGGACCTTGAGAGATCGACGTCCTGCGTTCCTCAGGGGCGATGGATCTCTCGAAGCACTTTTGGGTGCAGAGACCATTCCCCCGCGTCCATGCCCTGATGACTGAAAAAAAACTGCTTCCCAGTTTTCTACGCCCGGGATGTGAACTGCGGAGATGGTGGAGCCTGTGGTTTCCACCCACTGCAGAATCCGCCGGACTTCCTGGAAGACTTGACGACTGCGAGTGCCGCCTTGGTTCGCGAATGGCACTGCCTCCATAGCTGCAACCATCTTCCCCAGGAAGTGCATGAGGCGCCTTAAAGGGTGTGACTGACTCCGAAGAAGTGACTGCACCCCCGCCTGCAGAGAAAGCTGTTTGTCCCTGGAGAGTCGCCAGAGCGACGTGTTGACACGCCACCTGAGAAGGGGCCCAGAGGTTCTGAAGAAACGAGCCGCAGGACGAGAACTGAACTCTATCCTGTAACCATGAGACAGAATGTCTCTCACCCATCGGTCTTGAACTTGTGTCCACCAGGCGCCGCCGAAGCGGGAGAGCCTGCCACCGACCGGGGATGCGGCTAGGGTAGGCCGAGAGCCATGAGGAGGCCGTTTTGGAGGCAGTGCCTCCTGCGGCCTATTGGGGTCGTGACGTGGGCCGCCACGCATATGAGTTCCTCTGGCCTTTCTCCGGCCTGTTGGACAAAGAAGAATGTGGCTTGGCGGAGGGACGAAAGGACCGAAACCTCGATTGGATTTTTCTTTGCTGAGGTCTCTTAGGTTTGGACTGGGGTAAGGAGGAGACCTTTCCCTTGGATTCCTTAATAATATCCTCCAATCGTTCGCCAAATAAACGGTCGCCAGAAAAAGGCAAACCAGTTAAGCAGAGTCTGGTTCCCTTTCGCGCAGCCACATGGGCCTGCGAACTGCCATGGAGTTAGCATATGCTACAGCCGTGCGGCTAGTGGAGTCCAGGACGGCGTTCATGGCGCAGGACGAAAAAGCTGATGCCCGAGAGTCAAAGACGGAACATGCGGAGCAAAATTCCATGTGACAGCATTAAACTCCTTCAGACAAGCCTAGATTGCTTGGAGAGCCCACACGGCTGCAAAGGCCGGGGCGAAAGACGTGCCCGTGGCCTCATAGATGGACTTCACCAAGAGCTCTATCTGTCTGTCAGTGGCATCCTTCAGGGATGAGCCATTTGCAACAGACACAACGGACCTAGCAGCCAATTTGGAGACTGGAGGATCCATCTTGGGAGAATGAGCCCAACTCTTAACGACTTCATATGGAAAGGGGTAACGCGTGTCAGTGTGACGTTTAACCCAACGCTTGTCCGGGACCGCTCCGGGTTTCTGGACAGCATCCCTGAAGTTAGAGTGATCAAAAAAACGTATTGCGTGTACGTTTGGGGAACCGAAACTGGAGTTTCTCCTGCTGAGAAGCAGACTCCTCTACAGGAGGAGGAAGCGGAGGAGAGCGAACCAGCACCTGGATGATGGACGAGATAAGATTCTTTACTAAGGCGTCCCCCCCTGAGGAGTATCAAGGTTAAGGTTGAAGTCAGGGCCAGAGCCCTGAGCTCCCCCGTCCGCCTCGTCTTCCTGAGAGTCCTCAAGCTGGGATCCCTAGCAGCGTGAGGAAGTCGGGGAAGAGTCCCAGCGAGACCGCGTAGCCGGTCTTGGACTGCGGTCCGGGCAGGAGTTCTCCGCCTGAGACCTAGGGCTCAACCTGGGAGCGCGCTGCGGCGCTAACCAAGCGGGGCCTGGATGAGACAAACTAACAGGGAGGAAGACATGCAGGATGTTCCAGCCCTCACATCCGACGCCATGACGGTAATCCCGCCCTTACCCCTGACAGGCAGGCCCGGGAGCGGGATTTTCGCGACTAGGCCGCGGTGAAGCCGGGGACTAAATTTGAGGCCGCGCCCGACCAGCAGGCCCGGTCGGCGCGGAAGTCCACCTGCCTCCTCAGTTTTACAACTACCGCGGCTTCCGGGAAGAAGGTGGGCTCCCTGTACAGTCCCCAATGGGGACACAGAGTACCTTTAAGTAGCAGGGCCCGGTCCCTGGGGTTGAAGAGGCTCCGGTCCGGCAGGTTCCACCAGGGGCTGCGGATGGAGCACGGTCCCAGCATATGGATGACCGCTCAGGTCCCACTTCTCCCAGCCGCATAAGGGATGGTGAAGGAGACGGCCTGTGGCTCCAGCCTCCGTACCCGCAATGGGTACCGTCTGGGGTCCCCACAGTGGCCAGTGAGGGGGGAGGAAGACATGCAGGATGCTCCAGCCGTCACATTCGACATCATGTCGGTAATCCCGCCCTTACCCCTGACAGGCAGGCCCAGGGGTGGGAGTTTCGCGACTAGGCCGCGGTGAAGCCGGGGACTAAATTTGAGGCCGCGTCCGACAAGCAGGCCCGGTCGGCGCGGAAGTCCACCTGCCTCCTCAGTCTTACGACTACCGCGGCTTCCGGGAAGAAGGTGCGCTCCCTGTACAGTCCCCAATGGGGACACAGAGTACCTTTAAGTAGCAGGGCCCGGTCCCTGGGGTTGAAAAGGCTCCGGTCCGGCAGGTTCCACCAGGGGCTGCGGATGGAGCACGGTCCCAGTAAATGGATGACCGCTCAGGATCCCACTTCTCCCAGAGCCGCATAAGGGATGGTGAAGGAAAACGGCATGTGGCTCCAGCCTTTGTACCCGCAAAGGGTACCTCAACCTTAACAACACCGCCGACATAGTGGGGTGAGAAGGGAACATGCCGGGGGCCCCGTGGGAGTCCTCTTATCTTCCAACCGACAACTAAGTTATGAGAATGCATGAGTGGATGTGTGCCTCCTTCCACACAAAGCATAAAACTGAGGAGCCCGTGGTCCACGGGAGGGTGTATAGGCAGAGGGGAGGGGTTAAACTTTTTAAAGTGTAATACTTTGTGTGGCCTCCGGAGGCAGAAGCTATACACCCAATTGTCTGGGTCTCCCAATGGAGCGACAAAGAAAAATTAAATCAATGAAACCCATTTCACAGATCCTGGTTGTGTAGTATGGAAAACCATGTTTGCATCAATTAAAAAAACAAAACAAAAACCTTACCTGAGCCTCCTCCCCTGCATCCCCCACAGTTTCTACTAATCTGGAAAGGACATCTGAAAGCGTTTGGGCAGAAAGAGGCTGCTTGAGGGCGCGGAAAATCTGGAAAGACCTTCCAGCATAATGGCGAGACGAGCACGACAGCGCCGTCTGCAGGGACACCTCGCTCAGATGTTGCTCCAGCTGGAACCCTGGAAGAAAAGGAGAAAAAGTAGAGGTAAACAAAATCAAATAGAATAGAAAAAAAGTATTTAGTTCTTGTTTTCGTTTACGAGGCAATTTGGGAATTGGGATTATTGCACATCACACACATCATACAGCACATCACTGTTCATCTCATTTTGCAGTAATTAAAAGTTTTCATGAGCAAAGTACATATTAATCAATAGATCTTGGAATAAAAAAAAGTTCCACAATTAGAGGTGTTAAAAAAAAAAAAAAGTTCCTGTGCTGAGATGTGTAATGGCCGTGTCTGACCATACAGGCACATGGTCTGATCATACCACAGCTCCTGAGCCAAGGAGGGAGTAAAAATGTATAAAGACATTACAGCGTGGGACTGCAGCTGATTCTTTATGTGAGGTAAAACATTTCCCCGCCTGTCCAAAACTGGCTGAGAAAATCTTTATCTAATGATGCAGTGTGCTTAAAAATCCACGCATGCTCATTTTTTTTTTTTTTTTTAAAGACCATTTCTGCCCTATGTTAGGAGGGGGCTTTCAAAACTATTCACCTGTATTATACAGTAAAAAGATGTGGATTTTCCATCGCTGTAGCTGTGTAAGGACGTGATGGTGAAATAATGGGAATGCAAAAATGGGTCCCAACATTTTTTTCCTTGTAAGTTCAGTATCTACACAGACTAAATGGAATTTTAGACAACATCTGCAAGGAGTTTATACGAGGGGCTGCTGATAAGTCTTTGTGATCTTTTTTGTTTCTATGGTAATGAATGTTATATCACATGAAAGCCTGGTGTGTCTAATATAGGTTTCCAAATGTTTTGTTCTACACACTCGGGAAACAAAATGGCAGAGTCTAATGAGATATTCACAGCAACTGAGAGCAGAGGAGTGATAAAATTCTTGTCTCTGCAAAGAAAGTCAGCGAAGGATATTCATGGTGATATGTCGCAGACATGAAGGGCATTGATCCTCCAATATTCCACAGTTAAGAACTGGGTTGCCAAATTTAAAACTGGCCACTTCAGCACCAATGATGAGGAACGTCCTTCACGACCGAGAGTGGTTCTTTTTCCAGAGATCGTTGATGCTGTGCACAACCTCATGCGTGCTTCTAGTGGACCACCTTCAAAAGGGTTCCACCATCAATGCAAGGTATTACATTGAACTTTTGGACCAATTGAAGGCAGCTCTGAAGGCCAAAGGGCACAGCAAGCTGTCCAAAGGAATCTTGTTCCTGCAAGACAACGCCACCGCTCCCACTGCACAAGTGACCACGGCAAACCGGCAGAGCTGGGCTTCCAGCCGGTTGACCACCCACTTTATTCACCAGATCTAGCTCCCTCCGACTATCATCTGTTATTAAACTTAAAGAAATACCTCAACGGTACCAAATTTCACACCATTTCTGATGCCATGGCTGCTACGGATGACTGGTTTGAGGCACAACCGAAATCCTTCTTTCAGCTAGGCTTACAGAACTTGGAATACCAATATAAGAAGTGTGTTGACATCAGTGAAGAGTATGTGGAATAAATGTAAAGTTTCATCACCCTATCTAATTTTTTTCTGGGTAAAGCCAAAGACTTATCAGCAGCCCCTCATATATTATTCTTCCAGTGTTTGTTTTCAAGGTTCTCAGATTTCCTCCCACACTTCTAAGACATACTGATAGGGAATTTATATTGTGAGCCCCAATGGGGACAGTGATTATCACATCTGTAAAGAGCTGGGGATTGAATAGCGCTATATAAAAGTGAGTAAAATAAAATTAAAACTAAATATAGCTAGAGCTGATCGTGAATTGTTACACTAGTCCCTGATATTGGAGTGTTACCATGTAAATTACAGGAAAAAAAAAAAAAGTAGGAAAGCCTAAAGCTACTAATGGATTTGCCATCCAGATATAGACACATACCTGATCTACAGTGCTTGAAGACAGTGACCACGTGTTTTAAAAATGCTGTTAGTTGCTCCGCACTTTTAATTGTTGGATTTTTTGCAGAAACATCTTCATGGTTCCATAGCGGTCCTCTTTTCCTAAAATGCAAATATTACCGTAAAAATAAGAAATGCTTTCAGCCTCCAATATTTAGTGTCAAGAGTATTTACAAATGTCACGATGCTTGGACACAATACAGTCTTTCAAGGAAACATTCATGGGTGGACAGCACATCCGTGATGTAACACAAGGTACGTCTTGGTCGAGAAATGCATGATTTTTAAGGGTTCTCATGTTTGTAATATAATCGTCACATCTTGTACTAGATCTGTAAAATAATAAAGGCCTGAACCCATTATACAGGATGAATTTATTTTTTAAATTGCATTAGTCCTGATACCGATTTCCATATTTATTCCTTCAGACTGTCCCCTAGCATTACCGCTGCAGCCAATCATTCACCGCTGCAGCCAATCATTGACTCGTGCCATCTTCAACAAGGTCCTTGAGATTACTGATCATTTGTAGTGACGATGTGCACTGTAGTTGTGGCGTCAGTCATTGTTGCAGCCAAAAAACAAGGACTGGAGCAGCGGTGAGAAGGAGGCGTTGAACCCGGGGAGGGCGAGTGCTGTTTTTGTTATTTTGAATAAATTGTAGTCGTTTGGAAACCATTATTTTTTTAAAAAAGTGAAAAACCCTTCTATATGTCCCCAGAAAAGGAAGGTCATTTTCTAAACATGGATATACTAGTGTGCAAAATGAGAGACGCATACCTTGATGTAATGAACTCGATGAGGGTTTTGACTTTCTCATCCTGCTCCCCGGAGAGATCCGTCTCATTGAGGATGCTCGTATGTAGGTGAGGAACAGCCGAGCTTGTATTCCCTAAGCTGATGCTAGAAGAGGTAGAACTTGAGCTGAGCCCTGAGTCCGTCATGGGTGAAGGCTGGTATTCAGGAATAAAGTCATTAATACCTATAAAAAAGAAAAAGAGGTCTCACAATCGTGCAATTTAAAGTGTCCTTTTGGTGCAGTTAGTGCCGTGCGTGACATCGGTCAAATATGTATTGTTTTACCCAGCAGATGGCGCCTTACCTGTGAAGGAGAATTCTAGATGTGCATTGCTTTTCACAGTCAGCACCCGAGGTTCATTGCACTCCCTATTCCGGAGGAGGATAGAGGCCACACTCTGCACGCTGCTGTTGGATCCCACCACAATCAATAAGTGTAAAAGCAGACGCTTACAATGTTCATACACTTCGGGGTGGTAGTGGTCGAACCCTAAATATAATGAAAGCACAAAAATGTAGGAAACCAGCAGCGATAGTTATAGGTTCCATAGTCTCATCAGCAAATAACTTATACAACCGATATCCAAAATATCTCCCTTCATGTATATAATATAACAGGAGCTCGAAGAAATCGAGCCCCCGTTACTGCCTTTTATACAGTCTGCAGTGCACAGTCGCCTCATATTAACTTTTTGGTGCGGATTTATTAATCAGACAGCAGCAGATTCAGAAGGAATGGAAAAAAATAATTCGAGACATACTTCTCCTTTTTGCTGGTTTCTGCTCAAAAAACACCGATTTTGGCCCATAGGGCTATTTACACTGCATGATTATTACGATCGAGCGTTCCTAGTAATGCTTATTTCCCGACAATGCTGCACTGTAAACTCTTCATCAATGAATGAAAAAACACTTGTCCTTTGGGTAAAATGATAATTTGTTCTGCACAAAAGATCATAATTTTCGCCAGCACATTGTACTGTATATTCAAGAATTCATACTATTGAGAGGAATGGCAGCCTATGTGCACAGTATTCGTGCTGCTGAGAGGAATGGCCGCCTATGTGCACAGGATTCGTGCTGCTGAGAGGAATGGCCGCCTATGTACACAGGATTCATACTGCTGAGAGGAATGGCAGCCTATGTGCACAGGATTCATACTGCTGAGAGGAATGGCAGCCTATGTGCACAGGATTCGTGCTGCTGAGAGGAATGGCCGCCTATGTGCACAGGATTCATACTGCTGAGAGGAATGGCCGCCTATGTACACAGGATTCGTGCTACTGAGAGGAATGGCAGCCTATGTGCACAGGATTCGTGCTGCTGAGAGGAATGGCCGCCTATGTGCACAGGATTCGTGCTGCTGAGAGGAATGGCCGCCTATGTACACAGGATTCGTGCTGCTGAGAGGAATGGCCGCCTATGTACACAGGATTCGTGCTGCTGAGAGGAATGGCAGCCTATGTGCACAGGATTCGTGCTGCTGAGAGGAATGGCCGCCTATGTGCACAGGATTCGTGTTGCTGAGAGGAATGGCAGTCTATGTGCACAGGATTCATACTGCTGAGAGGAATGGCCGCCTATGTGCACAGGATTCATGCTGCTGAGAGGAATGGCCGCCTATGTGCACAGGATTCATACTGCTGAGAGGAACTGCAGCCTATGTGCACAGTATTCATGCTGCTGAGAGGAATGTCAGCCTATGTGCACAGTATTCATACTGCTGAGAGGAATGGCCGCCTATGTGCACAGTATTCATGCTGCTGAGAGGAATGTCAGCCTATGTGCACAGTATTCATGCTGCTGAGAGGAATGTCAGCCTATGTGCACAGTATTCATGCTGCTGAGAGGAATGTCAGCCTATGTGCACAGTATTCATGCTGCTGAGAGGAATGGCCGCCTATGTGCACAGTATTCATGCTGCTGAGAGGAATGTCAGCCTATGTGCACAGGATTCATGCTGCTAAGAGGAATGGCCGCCTATGTGCACAGGATTCATACTGCTGAGAGGAATTGCAGCCTATGTGCACAGGATTCATGCTGCTGAGAGGAATGTCAGCCTATGTGCACAGTATTCATGCTGCTGAGAGGAATGGCCGCCTATGTGCACTGAACAATCTAGTAAATATCGTTCAGTACACATTGGTAGAGCGGTCTGCTTGTGTAAACCGGCTTTTAATAACTGAGTATTGCCAACATGTTACTGGTGAGATCCATTTAATACTACAAATGGCACAGTATAAATGGACCCCAAGCCTTCTCATGGAGCTGGAAGCACAGGTATTTGCCAAATTTTTCTTCTGAAACATTCCATATCTTAAAAATGAGAGATACTAATATGAATTAATATGTATTGCCTTTGTAATTACTTAATTGTCAGAGTACACAGCTGTTGTTCAGTAGCGCATAGCTCCCCTGCCTACGAGGTTCCATCTTGTTGGGGGAAAGTATAGTCAATTACTCCTCAATTACTGATGGTTCAGGTCTGTGGCATGACGGCGGCCGACTAAACTGCGCACTCCCACCTACTGCAACCAGGGGTCTCTTCAGCATTGGAAGGGCACAGGGGGGCTGAAGCTGTGTGGACCACTGCATCCAGACAAACTCACAGCAGAAGAGATTGCACTTTTTGCCTAGGAGACCGACCACTGCTGATAGACTGCAGAGGTGAGCGGAGACCTAGAAAATGAATCGATCACTATAGAATTAAAAATCTGAGCATTCTTGATGGCAGAGAGGAATTGCAATAAGAGGTAAATTGCAAAACTGCTTACTAATTTAATCATCATGAGAAACTCCTATTTAAACTCTTCCACAAAGATGATCACTAGTGTCCGCAACATGTAATAGAATCCACACGTGGCTTACAATATTACCTTGTTGCCCATTCATTTATTTATTTAAAACCATAATAATCCAGCATAATTAGGTAAAGGAACGCAATTTAATATTGGTAAAAAAACAACCAGTTACCTATAAAGATGGCGTGTAGTAAGAGGTGTAGGTAGGCGCCCCAATCCACCTTCACACTATGATCCGTGATCAGATCGGTCAGGAGGATCACCGCTATGTTGCACCTACAAATAATTTTAAGTAGTTAATAGCACAATAACACCTCAGCCATAGAGTCAGACCAGGACGTGTCAAGCACACAATTTACAAGTAAAAATACAGAAAGAAAACCCAGTAAGGCCCGGGCTAGTACCTGTGCAGCGATGTGCCAGGGGATGTCGTTTCTGGCAAATAGTCCACAAGGGGTGACCAGCAACCACCTGTGGGTGGGAAGGGAAGAGGCTCGGCTCGGTTGTGTTCCATCACTTTTAAGCGCCAGCTAGAGAACAGTGGCATGGAGTCACCTGCAAAACGACAAGGGGCTTTAATAGGGAGGAAAATCCAATTAATGATATATGGATCTGTCATAGACACATGAGTGTATCGTATCAGTGACGTCTGTAGTGCTGGATCAATATTGCAGAAAGTACTGTCCTGGGCTCTCTTGGGCACTGCTGTATGCTTTCTGTGGTATAATTGCTATAGGAAGCTCTTATTCTGTATATTACAGCATTTTGACTGCTTGCTATTGGGATTTTTTTGCCTCTGGGATCAAAATGGTAGGATAACAAGATAAAAGTCCTACTTTATAACAAAAAACAGCAAATATCAACTAGAAAAATAAGTGACTATTACTTTTCTCCTCCTCGTAAGACCCTCCAGAGCTGCTGCTGTATCGCGACTCCAGTCTGTGATGCTGGCGGTTTAGGTTGCTGTTCAGACCACTGTAGATATCAAGATGGGCATAGCTGTAATAAAAACGGGCAAGAAGAACACAAATATTGTCACAATTCAGCCTCATGTAAATAGGAATAAAGGATATTACAATAAAAGAAACCAACACCAACATATAATGCACCTCCCGGGTCAGAACCAGACATTTACAGGGCTTCTAAATGGAACGTAAGACATATGTGATCCTTGATCGGCTTTTCCACTATTTTCAAAAATATTATTGCCGGTCCCAAGAACTGTGTAATTCCCAAACTTGTATGAAGATCTGTCCTCTGTGAGAAGAGCGTCCATGTGACATCTCCTCTAAACATGATCTTGTTCTATAATGGCTCCTTTTTACGGAATAGAGTATTACATGTGTCTACTTATCCTCTTGCTTTTGGCCATCATGGAAATATCTTTAAACATCAATGTTTTACGTAATATATTAGTACTGATGTTGGATTACAGCTTAATAATTTAAAGGGAATCGGTCATTATCTGAGCGAGTACTTAAAAGGGAACTCATCAGGACCGATGACACAATTAACCTGCAGATAAAGGGATAACCTGCAGTTTAATAGAGAGTTATGAAGATGCCTGTCTACAGTACTGAACGTGCAGGACCCAGGAGAAAATGTATCTGTATTTCACCTGGGAGCCGCCGGCTTTCAGTCATACAAGCTTTCCAGGAGCAATTAACAATTAACTGAAAGCCGGCGGCTGCCAAGAGATAAAAAGTTCATTTTCTCCTGCGTCTCACACTTACATTACTGCGGCCAGGCAACTTCATGACCCTATTAACCTGCAGATTAACCCTATATTTTCAGGATAAAAGTGTTATCGGACCTGACAGCTTCCCTTTAAAAAATAGCAGGAGGAGATAGGGGCTAAAACCACAGACATACCTTTATGACTGCAGCTGTTCAGCACAATATTGCAAACAACACATTGACTGAATTTGTCAAGACTTTGACGATGGTCCCAACACAAGTAAGCGCTCCATCTCACCACCGTAGATGCTGCCAAATATCTAACTCTTGCTCTGACGGCTCCACCTCAGTATTTTAGAGTTCTGCCCTTAAATCTCATGTACTGACAGTCCTGTCTCTGCAAGGGGCAATGGCCTTAGGGATACACAGGGCAGTACGTCACTGAGGCTGTCGCCCACCAAGGTACAGTAATACACGGGTTGTACTTTCACACATCCGGTTTGAGCCCTGCGGCTCAATCCGGCTGTGAAAACTATGCAACGGATGCGGTGAAAACACCGCATCCTTTGCATAAGTTTTTACATGCGGCCGGTCCGGTTTTTTCCGGTTGCGGCATGCTACTGAGCATGCGCAGTGGAAAATACCGCATGCGGCGACCGGATGCGGTTTTTTCCGCATCGCGCCGCATCCGGCCTCCATAGGGATGCATTGAAAAATGCGCCGCAGCGGCCGGATGCGGCGCGATGCGGTGTTTTTTGCCGGAGCAAAAAACGTTGCAGGGTACGTTTGATCTGGCCGCCGCATCGGCTAAATCTGCCGCATGCGGCAAAAACCGGACCGAACGCAAGCCCCTACGGCACAATGCGGCACTAATGTAAGTCAATGCAAAAAAAAACGCAATCGGCGTTACAAAAGCCGGTTGCGGTTTTTCTGCAGAACGCCGTATTGTGCCGCAGAGCAAAAATCCGGATGTGTGAAAGTAGCCTTAGACTTGAGGGAAGAAGACATGATGGAGCAGGCAGAGACCAGAAAGAGGCACTGGGCAGAGATTACAGCAGAGAACCAGGGCACTTGTTGCATTTGGGATAGACCTCATAGTCCTGGTAAGCACCCTTTCAAATTGCAATAAAGTTTAATTTTCTATAATGCCAAGTCATCCTGCAGGCAATGGGTATATTTCTATGTGCGACTTAGTGCTCTACTCAGTGATGTTGTTGCTATCGTATCTATAAAGCTCATGATACATTTTTCTTAAATTGTACCTTGCATTTTTCACACCAGATTAATAAAGGATAATGAGCAATTGGTCAATAATTATTAAAAAATATAGCCCAATTCCCCTTATTTCTGCAGATGCCTAACCTTGATTACATTTTCGGCAAGCCAAGCAGCTTGAAAATGTCCTAACAGTGTGTACTCTACACATCATTAGGATTTGGAATGGGCTCCATTTGCCGTTAGGACGGTCATCGCACATGTGAGCTTTGAATGCTTGTGGTCATGTGCAAAGTCTGATTGAGCCAAAGCCGTAGAGACTGTAGTTGACCATTGACTGCAAGTATACAAATCCCACACTTGTCATATGATGACCACTGGAACGCACGAGCAGACCTGAATCCTAACGGTGTGTAGATTGCCCACTGTTACGATTCAACAATCTGCATGGCTCATTGAAAATGTTATTGAGTGTGGACAACAACTTTAACAGAGAAACATTTGTCCTTGATTATACATATTGTATATCGTTACACAACACCACACAAAAGATCATGGCTCGGTTCCGGGTTTAAGGCAAACACAGGAAAGGTTTTCTTTTAAGTCCAGAAGGTTTATTCATAAATCACTCGAGCAAAGTAGAAACAAAAACAGCCTTTTCCGGCCCAAAGTAATAAACAGAAAGTAAATAGTCCGCATAGGTCTCTGCAGGGTCCGCCCGCACAGAATTTCACACCACGATCCCACAAGAGGTGTTGCAACCTCCACACACAGACCCTGTGTGAGACAAATTGTCTCTATCTTAAGGTGTTTACAACACCCATGGGTGGGGCTGTGTGAGCACCCAAACCCGCCCATCTCTCCGACTGCTTGTGAAACCCGGCCATGACGTTCCCTAAGAAGTCTCTTAGTATTAAGTGTACTAGAGCTTGCACCTGGGCTTACATCACAGAGGATAACCATCTCTGTGATACATACCTCCCATTGACTACATGTCCAGCAGCCATCTTGCAATGGAATAAGGACTACGTAATACGATTCAATTAAAAAAAGGTGGTTGTCACAAATAACAATCAGGATTTACTGCACTTTTATAAATTGTGTGCATCCCTAGGAGACCTGATCAGAGTTTGACACAATGTACGCAGACACTGGCTATAATAAGTGGTACAAAGCTTACCTGTCCTCAATGCTATCCCTTGCATGCTTGTTCTCATGACTGCCGTCAGTGGGGGCTACCATAGTATTGCTGCTGGATGTGGTTCCTGCCAGGACAACACTCACAATTTACAAGGACTGCAGTGAAACATGAATGTAGCATACAGAATAATAATAATACTAGACTCCGGGGATGAGATATGAACCTGTGTATAAAAGAGTAGTTCCAAAACCCAAACTAATAAACTACTAAGTTGTGGAAATAGATTAAACATTATTTTAAGTGATATTTACTGATCAAGTAACTAGAATTCTAACATGACTAATAAAGTATGTAGTACAGCAGGGTCCATACATCAGGCAGTACATTTGGGCCCGAAGGTTCCATACATCAGGCAGTACATTTGGGCCTGTAGGTTCCATACATCAGGCAGTACATTTGGGCCTGTAGGTTCCATACATCAGGCAGTACATTTGGGCCTGTAGGTTCCATACATCAGGCAGTACATTTGGGCCTGTAGGTTCCATACATCAGGCAGTACATTTGGGCCTGTAGGTTCCATACATCAGGCAGTACATTTGGGCCTGTATGTTCCCTATATCAGGCAGTACATTTGAGCCTGTAGGTTCCATACATCAGGCAGTACATTTGGGCCTGTAGGTTCCATACATCAGGCAGTACATTTGGGCCTGTAGGTTCCATACATCAGGCAGTACATTTAGGCCCGTATGTTCCATACATCAGGCAGTACATTTGGGCCTGTATGTTCCATACATCAGGCAGTACATTTGGGCCTGTAGGTTCCATACATCAGGCGGTACACTTGTGCTTGCTCACCTGAGGTGACAGAGGGTATTTTATAGCTTGAAGTGATGCGGTAGTATGGAGGACTGTCCATGTGCGTTACTCCAGAACTCACTGGGTCTGTAAGCTGCAGCTCACTGAGCAGCTCCTCCAGGAGTTGCATGGTCTTATCTCTGCCCAGATACACAATAACTTTCTTTACCTGAATATCAAGGAAATTTGGAGTCAGTCCACAAAATTAAAATCAAGGTGCTGCAAAGTCCAGGCTTTGGGTCTTGACAATAGGATTGGGCTGAAAATATTTAATATATCCAATCTATAATTACCACCTGCAAACTTTGATTGGGGAAAATTAAAGGAGATTGTCTCATCAGAAATTTACCTACTGACTAAATCAGGTGTTTATATTGAATGCCAATATATATTTTTGAATTGTTTCTACTACTATTGACCTTGTAAAATTGCACAGTTTATTTTATATCTAATGCTGAAACATACTTTCAGGAACATAGACAGCAAAAGAATGGATCTAACTAATCGTCTTCTTCAGAAGTATTTTTTAACCACTTGCTGATCAAAGCAAAGGTTGTTGTAAAGGAGGAGGAAAGAGAGTCCCCTGCATCCCCTACTGTGAATGGTGGATCTTGTGTTATGCACTGAATACAACAAGTGATATATCAGTCACTGCAACCCTGTCTGTGATGATGAGGCTTCTGAAAAAACCTTTATACAGAAAATTAAAATGAACACATAAATGGTCCTAAGGTATGTGGACACTCCCATTTTTCAATAATCTCAACAATTGAAAAAACTTTGTGTAATCATTTTTCCAAAAAAGGAGCAAAAAGTCCTAAATATATAACAATCTTTATTCAATAAATATAAATCACACACACATAAAAAGATGTTAACAGCAACAGAATCAACTGGCAGCACAATAATATTGCACATATATTCAGACCGTTATGTAAAGTGACTCATGCAATACAGAAGGTGCAAATTCGCAATATATTCACATATGTTGTCCATTAAGGATATTATACCTACACTATTTTCTAATAAAGGAATATTAGTGGAGGGTCCAAAATAATCTGACAACTATAAAGTTAATTTGTTACTGCACAACAAGATATTAATGGTCACTACATCAGAATAGCAGGTCTCAATATCATGCTATCAAGCCCAATTGCAGATAAATGGTGGATGAAAGCCCCATTACATCCATAGGTGGCACTGTGGTCCCAGCTTATAAGCAGGGCCTTTCTAATGTCTATGTAGACAAGGAATCAGTCAGCTGGTGCCCGCAAACAACTCCCGGTGAACGGGAGAATTAACCCTGTTTGCACGGACATCAAGCTGAACTGACTACGGGCATGAATCCACAATCTATAAGCAAGACGTTACCTGGGCATATTAAGAAAAAGCCGCCAGTCACCTACCCCGACGTACGTTTCGCATCCCGCTTCAACGGGGGGCATGATGCTTTATTAGAAAATAGTGTAGGTATAATATCCTTAATGGACAACATATGTGAATATATTGCGAATTTGCACCTTCTGTATTGCATGAGTCACTTTACATAACGGTCTGAATATATGTGCAATATTATTGTGCTGCCAGTTGATTCTGTTGCTGTAAACATCTTTTTATGTGTGTGTGATTTATATTTATTGAATAAAGATTGTTATATATTTAGGACTTTTTGCTCCTTTTTTGGAAAAATGATTACACAAAGTTTTTTCAATTGTTGAGATTATAGAAAATTAAAATGGCAGTTTTTTTTTCTAACTATGGTGACATGTTACATTGAAAAAAAACCCTAAAAATAAATAGATAGATTGGGGGTGGGGAAAAAAAAAACCTGTCAGGTTTAATAAGTGAGATTTCTTGCCTTATAAATGGGGTTGGGACCATCAGTTGTGTTGTGCATAAGTCTGGTGGATACACAGCTGATAGTCCTACTGAATAGACTGTTAGAAATTGTATTATGGCAAGAAAAAAGCAGCTAAGTAAAGAAAAACAGTTCTAGAGATGTGTCTGCTGCTAGAACTGTGTGGCATTGACCTGGTCTCTAATCTGAGCTGCTGTTAACCTGCTATTTCTGAAGCTGGTGACTCGGATAAACTTATCCTCCGCAGCAGAGGTGACTCTTGGTCTTCCTTTCCTGTGGCGGTCTTCATGTGAGCCAGTTTCTTTGTAGCGTTTGATGGTTTTTGCCACTGCACTTGGGGACACTTTCAAAGTTTTCCCAATTTTTCGGACTGACTGACCTTCATTTCTTAAAGTCATGATGGCCACTCGTTTTTCTGTATGCAAGGTGTCGATTTGTATTGAATTGATGATGCCCTACAACTTTGTAATTCACTTTTTTTCTCTATATTGTTCCTTTTTGATATAAAAAAAGCTAACTCCGTTGTCTTCCACCAGGTGGCGCTATAGGTGGTTTCATTGCGTAGCGCATGGCTATTTTACTCTACCTAGACAACAATTCTATGCCTACAGCTGCCACCGTTCTCAAGTTAATGGCGGTGGACAGGATATGGGTAGACGCACTGTGTGTATATAAGTATATATATGAAAGAGGTAAGAGTCCCGGTGCACCACCTACTCCGCGTGTTACTACACGTTCAGCTACTTGAGCCCTACTGAGCCATGGAGGGGATCATGGTGCAGACTTGCGGTGAAGACCAAGATAAATCCAAAGGAGAAAGAAAGTCGCACTCCAGATGATCACCATATCACTCCGTCTTTATTGCAGGGGAAACATGAAGGTACAAGCGGTGGGGAGGGTGAGACAAGCCATACAACGCCGGACGACGGCGTGCCGTTTCGCTAGAACTTAGCTTCCACGGGTCCAGTCAACTGGAGTGCGACTTTCTCCTTTGGAGACTATATATATATATATATATCTCTATACAATACATATATATACACACACACACACACACACACACGGGAAAGATGTATATCTCTCTATCTATATCCCAGAGGAACACTTTAACCGACGTTATAGCGCAGTGTTACAGTTCTTTTTTTTTACCCTGAACCCTTTTGGGGATTTTGCCCACTATAGTAGCATGCATAGTCCGTGGTCTGTTCTGTCTCATGTTTTTGTCTCCGGTGCTGTACAATGTAATGTGATGTGATGGGGAAATTCAGTTCTGGCTTTATTTGGACAGCAAGATTTCTAGGGAACAAGTGATTTAGAAAAGCAATTACAGTGCAGACTCTTGTATTACAATCATTTTCCGGTATGACTAGAGTTACATTTTAATGAATGCCATAAATACTGGATCAGCAGTCACTAACACTTTACAAAGAGTCAATGATGTTGATAAATAAATAACTGCAAATAAATAAATAGGAGACGGTTCAGCGCAAATACTCACATACGGGAAGAGGCTGGGTTCACTGTTCACGCCACAAATGCTGATTAGAAAGTGCAAAATAATCTTCAAATTCTTTGGCCATCCGTCTGCAAGGGTGGTCCACACGTTTTCAATTTCTGACCACGCCACCTCATCGCCGTACTGGAAAACAGTTTTCACGTTTAGATTAAGACAATACTTGAAAAATATTAATTCTTGGGATATTTCAGCCGTCCGTATTTTTGTTAGTGGTTTTTTATAGAACGAGTAATAAATTAAAACACCCTTAACGCACTAAAAATGCACTTATTGTCTATATCTATCAATATCCATCTCTACATATTATGGAATGTTAAAAGACAAATATGAGTGCGCACATATGAGAATTAATGTATTGTTTGATCTAATTCTTTACCACAGAATGTAACATACAGCACAGATTATGCCACTTTTTGGGTGAGATCGTGTGCCAATGACAATAAGAAATAAATCTCTGCTCCTGTATAGGCCTTGATCTTGAATTTACACCAATATTTGCGGTTACTTGTGAAAACTGAAAATGTCCTGGAGAAATTAGAAATTGTTCTCATACTTCAGCATCTGCGTGATTCCTAGTCTATGGTGGCAAATGATTTACCTTAGCCGTCATGTACAGTAAGTTATTGAGGACCATTGCTGTTGCTTGCGGTGACCCCCATCCCTCTCCTCGCAGCCAGCGCCTGCTGTTGACCATCACATCTCGGTCTCTCAGCGACTCCTCCACTTCATCCTCATGTCTGCGGGCTGTAGGCAATGGCTTCAGATCCACCAGCTCAATGTTGTTCATCCAGGGAAGTAAATAGTGCAA
This sequence comes from Anomaloglossus baeobatrachus, assembly GCF_048569485.1. Taxonomy (NCBI): domain Eukaryota; kingdom Metazoa; phylum Chordata; class Amphibia; order Anura; family Aromobatidae; genus Anomaloglossus; species Anomaloglossus baeobatrachus. Next base: position 126,503,637 of record NC_134353.1, read on the forward strand.
CATCACCTGGCGGCCAGCAGGGTGCGCCGTCTGTATTCGCTGACTGATTTCTGTCAAAAATAGAATGTAGAAAATTTTTACAAAAAACATCAAGTGCATTGTGGTCTCCATTACATCTTCATCATTGAGGTCTCATATAACCCCAATTGTCAGCTTTCAGTTTTGTGGGTCCAGTCACAGTGACAGGTTCCCTTTAATAAAATAACCTGTCAGGTGCAATATGGACCCAGAGCCACGAGCAGTTCTGGGTGCATATTTCTAATCCCTGCCTAACCGTCCCTGTATAAACTGGCATAGACAAAGAGATCTTTAGAAAAAGTATTTCTAAAGATCCTTTATGATATGCTAATGAGCGCAGGGACTAGTCACAAGGGCGTTATTTCCTGGGCTCATTCCACCCTCTTAGCATACCCACAGGGGCATGCTAACATGCTATTCAATACAACATCACCAGTGGTGACGCGTGTACCTGTGTCCACTGTCACCACTGGTCTGAAGTCCGGCACTTCCAGTCATGTGCAATAGACTTCGCTGAAGACAAGGCACGTACAACCCACTTCATACAGCGCATGACTGGAAGTGCTGGGAACTTCAGATCAGCGACAAAGCAGTCACAGGTACGTGCGTCACTGCTGGTGCAGCTGAATTGAATAGTATGTTAGCACGACCCTGTGGGAGTGATACCATGCTAAGAGGGCAGAATGAGCGCAGGAAGTAACGCCCTTGCGACTAGTCCCTGGCCACATTAGCATATCATAAATGATTTTTAAAAATACTTTTTCTAAAGATCTCTTTATCTATGCTGCTAGATACAGGGACAGTTAGGCAGGAATCACTAATATGCACACAGAACTGCTCGTGGTTCTGGCTGCATATTGCACCTGACAGGTTCCCTTTAAGTGATGCTGTATTACAATTTTTCTAGCACAAACCCCCCACAACAATAGATAAAACTCTTTGAATATAATTCATTATTTCCACCTTTCCTTGTTATATTGAAGCTTTCAACCTATAAAAAGAGCGTACACAATACACCAAAGGCAACTGACAAGAGAGGGCACTGGGGAGGCTAGAGCTCCCGGCCGAAATGTACAAAGGTGATGGGTGCGGTAACAAGACAAATGCCGTGCAGATCATCTTGTTGCATAGATGTTTTCCCAGAAGGAACATTTACTACTCAGCCATAGAATGGGTGATAAATGCCTGATCATTGAGGGCTATATAGCTCGGCCCCCAATGATCTTCAGAAAGGGGGTTCAGAGACCTCCATATCTCCTGACTGCACTGCGTGTTAGAGAGACTGTCCACTACTCGGACACGTCCTTCTCAATATGAATAATTAACACCGTTAAAATAAAACCACTTAGGCTACATACACCAGATCTGGAGTAGTAGAAATTCTGGTAGCAGCGTATTTTCGCTGTGTCCTCACACGCAGGAGACTCAAGCGAATCCGCAAGAGAAATTGACATGCTGTGGAAAAGAAACCCACACCGCAGGTCAGTTTACGCTGTGTTAAAAAGAAGCGCAGTGGGCAGGAGATTTCTATGAATGCCATCCACTGTGCTTGTACTGTACAACACAGCGTTTTGCAAGCAGTGAAAATACACTGAGTCCAAAAAGCTGCTAACACTGATGGTGTGCACATATATCTTTATACTCACTGCCATTGCCAGCGCTGTTCGCACCCGCTCTCCCAGGGCTCATGTGACACTTTTACGTCATGTGAGGCCTGCACCCAATCAGTGCCGGATTTACTCTCCCCAGTTTGAAATATCAAACAGCATTAAGAAGTGAGCGGCCAGCCGCAGCTCTGACTCCCTCTTGATGTTCGATTTGTCTGAAGATGGAGAGTGAAGCTGGCGTTGACCAAGTGTAGGACTTACATGATGTAAAAATGTCACATGAGCCCCGGGAGAGCCGGTGCCAACATCACTGCAATGATGCCAGCACTGGAGGGGAGTACAGGCCTTATTTTAATAGGGGCAAACACTCAGATTGAGAAGGAGATGTCCGAGTAGTGGGCAACCCCTTTAATATAGTACTGATCCCCGTGCCCAGAAGCAATATTCAATATCTAGGGACATTCACATCCGAGCAATCGCCGGCCTCCGTCAGGTCCACAGACAATGAATGGGGAGGCCACACACAGGTCACAGTCACCTATCTTGTGGATAAGTGATACACATCCTTTGTGGGATAATGTCCCACGACAGACGAGCTATACTAAATACCTGAGAAAATAGCAAGTGTTAGCTCCGGGTAGGTGCGAGCCAATTCTTCAGAGAGCTGGTAGTAGGATACGGAGTACAAGTGTGGTAATGGAGAAGGGTGCCCTAATATGCCATCCGTTCTGTGCACTTCTAGTTTATGAGCGTAGCGAAACATTTTCGGTTCCAGAATCTGCAGAAAGCCAATGCACATAATTATTAACATACAGTATAAGTTCTGATATTATCTGTTCACACATATAACTGCAGTTTTAAACCAGCTAAAAAACTGGGAATCATAAAAATCACTTCAATGATGTTTCCATGGAAAAAAAACCCCAAAAAAGTTGCAGAACTGTATTGAAGTGTATTTGTCTCCATATTTCACAATACAGCTTACCCACATTGATACATAGATTTCTTTGACCTGATAATGCTGGTCTACTTACTGTTAAAATCCATGCTAAATAAATCTCTGGCCAACCAGCCTGTAAGACAATAACCTCAGTGTCCCTCCTCCCTGCTGCCATCTCACAGTGCTCAGTACAAGCTGCAGCTGTCAGTCAGGCTATCTGGCCATAGACTGAATACTCACAGACTCATGAGCTCTCACTCTTTAGCTGGACTCATTCAAGCTCAGTTTTATTATCAGGATTATATAGCCATTCTGACATGGATAGTAAGCACATCAGACTCATTGGGTCTAAGGGTACCGTCACACTTTAGCGACGCTCCAGCGATCTGACCTGGTCAGGATCGCTGGTGCGTCGCTACATAGTCGCTGGTGAGCTGTCAATCAGGCAGATCTCACCAGCCCCCAGCGACGAGTGGAAGCGATGCTGCACTTGGTAACTAAGGAAAATATCGGGAAACCAAGCGCTTAGTTACCCGATATTTACCTTGGTTACCAGCGCACACCGCTTAGCGCTAGCTCCCTGCACACGTAGCCAGAGCACACATTGGGTTAATAAGCAAACCGCTTTGCTTATTTACCCGATGTGTACTCCGGCTACGTGTGCAGGGAGCCGGCACTGGCAGCCTGAGAGTGGCGTACGCTAGTAACCAAGGTAAATATCGGGTAACCAAGCAAAGCACTTCACTTGGTTACCCGATAGTTACCTTGGTTACAGCTTACCGCAGGGTGCCAGAAGCCGGCTCCTGCTCCCTGCACATTCAGATCGTTGCTCTCTCGCTGTCAAACACAGCGATGTGTGCTTCACAGCGGGAGAGCAACATCCAAAAAATGAACCAGGGCTGTGTGTAACGAGCAGCGATCTCACAGTAGGGGCCAGATCGCTGCTCAGTGTCACACACAGCGAGATCGCTAATGAGGTCACTGGTGCGTCACAAAAACCGTGACTCAGCAGCGATCTCGCTATGTGAGAAGTACCCCTAAGAGATCGACTTATAGTTTATGCAGTTTGTGTTGTGATATTCACAGCGATGTGTTCTCCTTGAGAATACCCTTGGATGGAAGGCTGTACTTCATGAACAATATAGATTGCTGATTGCTTCCTTATTGGACTTGGTTTATTGAAGCATATAAGTATAAAGTGCACAAACCTGCAATAACTGCATAGCAACTTCATAGATATCCCTGGCAGAGTCCGCCGCCTTAAACAGGATCAGATTAAGGAGGGTAACTGTGTCACACTGGTAATCCCTGGAGACAGATTACAGAGATTGCACTGAACATCATGATCACAGGAGGCGCAGTACGAGCTTTGCACACAATGTAACATGCCCGCTCTCTACGACGTGTGCACACATACATACACATATATGCATGTATAACAGGAGGAATACCTGTTCTGGAAAACACTGGCTATGGCTTTGAAGCAGCCAGAAGCCACGCGTTTGGAGCCGGTATAGCAGCGGTCCACCGCCCAGTACATGAGGTTGCTCTGGTCTGGATTCAGTTCTAGTAAGAGCATGACAGCTTCACACCCCAACTGGTGGACCTGAAAAACAAAAAAAACAAAATATGACACCTTCTTGTGAATCCTCATAGGAGCCTCTGTAATAATTACATTCAGGCAAACACAAGCTCAGGAGTGTTACGTGCAGGGTGTAGACATGTTTCTTAAGCCACGGTTAAAGCACTGTGTTCAAAAACTTTGTATCCTAGTTTTTTGTTCTTAAAGGGAATCTGTCATCAGGTGTTTGCTATGTAATCTGAGGACAGCATGACGCAGTGGTTAAACCACTGACTTCAGTGATGTGTCACTTATTAGGCTGTTTGCTGTTTACTTACAATGAAGGTGATTATCAGTGCTTTAACTACAAGGCTTGTAAGCAGTTGTCCGACCATGCCCCCTCCTCTGATTAGCAGCGCATTTTCAATAGACAATGTACACAAAGAAAGCTGTGTTGTGGGCGGGGTTTGCTTTCTGAGCTCTACTACATCTAACTCTTAGGCGGGCTTTGCATGCTGCGACATCGGCAACAATGTGTTACCGACGCTGCAGCGATAGTCCCCGCCCCCGTCGCAGGTGCGATATCTTGTGATAGCTGCCGTAGCAAACATTATCGCTACGCCAGCTTCGCATGCACTCACCTGCCCTGCGACGTCGCTCTGGCTGGCGACCCACCTCCTTACTAAGGGGGCAGGTCATAGCGACCTCACACAGCAGGCAGCCAATAGAAGCAGAGGGGCGGAGAGGAGCGTGACGTAAACATCCCATCCACCTCCTTCCTTCCGCATTGCCGGCCGGGACGCAGGTTGGAGATGTTCCTCGCTCCTGCGGCTTCACACACAGCAATGTGTGCTGCCACAGGAACGAGGAACAACATTGTACCGTCGCAGCAGCGGCATTATGGAAATGTCGGACCCTACACCGATCATACGATAACGACGCTTTTACGCTCGTTAATCGTATGTAAAAGGATTTACACACTACGATGTCGACAGTGATGCCAGATGTGCGTCACTTTCGATTTGACCCCACCGACATCGCACCTGCGATATCGTAGTGTGCAAAGTACCCCTTAGTTTACTGGGTGCAGATATTGTGACACAAAGTGATACACAGTTGGAATCAGGGTCTCTTTTCTTACATCAAAGTGCCTTAAGATGAGGTATCAAAAAGCTGGTGATAGATTCCCTTTAAGGCTAGTTTCACACTTGCGTTGGACGGGATCCGTAGCATTGCGTTGTGTGACGCATGCAACGGATGCGTTGCATATAGTGACACAACGCATGCTACAGATCGTACAAAATAACGCAATCCGTTGTAGTTTTTTTTCCTTGTCTTTACACATCTGAGCATGCGCAGTTGTGTAAAGACAGCTGCGTTAACGGAATCCGTCAAATGACGCATTCTAACGGAATCCGCCACCATGGGCGTCCATTATCAAATAAGGGAATTTTGTTTACTTACCGTAAATTCCTTTTCTTCTAGCTCCATTTGGGAGACCCAGACAATTGGGTGTATAGCTATGCCTCCGGAGGCCACACAAAGTATTACACTAAAAGTGTAAAGCCCCTCCCCTTCAGCCTATACACCCCCCGTGCTGCCACGGGCTCATCAGTTTTGGTGCAAAAGCCAGAAGGAGGAAAAAATTATAAACTGGTTTAAAGTAAATTCAATCCGAAGGAATATCGGAGAACTGAAACCATTTAACATGAACAACATGTGTATACAAAAACAGGGGCGGGTGCTGGGTCTCCCAATTGGAGCTAGAAGAAAAGGAATTTACGGTAAGTAAACAAAATTCCCTTCTTCTTTGTCGCTCCTTATTGGGAGACCCAGACAATTGGGACGTCCAAAAGCAGTCCCTGGGTGGGTAAATAATACCTCATAATAGAGCCGTAACGGCTCCGTCCTACAGGTGGGCAACCGCCGCCTGAAGGACTTGCCTACCTAGGCTGGCATCTGCCGAAGCATAGGTATGCACCTGATAGTGTTTCGTGAAAGTGTGCAGGCTCGACCAGGTAGCTGCCTGACACACCTGCTGAGCCGTAGCCTGGTGTCGCAAGGCCCAGGACGCTCCCACAGCCCTGGTAGAATGGGCCTTCAGTCCTGAGGGAACCGGAAGCCCCGAGGAACGGTAAGCTTCGAGAATTGGTTCCTTGATCCACCGAGCCAGGGTGGATTTGGAAGCTTGTGTCCCTTTACGCTGGCCAGCGACAAGGACAAAGAGTGCATCCGAGCGGCGCAGGGGCGCCGTACGAGAAATGTAGAGTCTGAGTGCTCTCACCAGATCTAACAAGTGCAAATCCTTTTCACATTGGTGAACTGGATGAGGACAAAACGAGGGTAAGGAGATGTCCTGATTGAGATGAAAAGGTGATACCACCTTAGGGAGGAATTCCGGAACCGGACGCAGAACCACCTTGTCCTGGTGAAACACCAGGAAAGGAGCTTTGCATGATAACGCTGCCAACTCAGACACTCTCCGAAGTGAGGTGACTGCTACTAGAAAAACCACTTTCTGCGAAAGGCGTGCGAGCGAAATATCTATCATTGGCTCGAACGGTGGTTTCTGAAGAACCATCAGCACCCTGTTCAGATCCCAGGGTTCTAACGGACGCTTGTAAGGAGGGACGATGTGACAAACCCCTTGCAGGAACGTGCGTACCTGTGGGAGTCTGGCCAGGCGCTTCTGAAAAAACACAGAGAGCGCAGAGACTTGTCCCTTAAGGGAGCCTAGCGACAAACCCTTTTCCAATCCGGATTGAAGAAAGGACAGAAAAGTGGGCAAGGCAAATGGCCAGGGAGAAAACCCCTGAGCAGAGCACCACGACAGGAATATTTTCCACGTCCTGTGGTAGATCTTGGCGGACGTTGGTTTCCTAGCCTGTCTCATAGTGGCAATGACCTCTTGAGATAATCCTGAAGACGCTAGGATCCAGGACTCAATGGCCACACAGTCAGGTTGAGGGCCGCAGAATTCAGATGGAAAAACGGCCCTTGAGACAGCAAATCTGGTCGGTCTGGCAGTGCCCACGGTTGGCCGACCGTGAGATGCCACAGATCCGGGTACCACGACCTCCTCGGCCAGTCTGGAGCGACGAGGATGGCGCGGCGGCAGTCGGCCCTGATCTTGCGTAACACTCTGGGCAACAGTGCCAGAGGAGGAAACACATAAGGAAGTTGAAACTGCGACCAATCCTGAACTAAGGCGTCTGCCGCCAGAGCTCTGTGATCTTGAGATCGAGCCATGAATGTTGGGACCTTGTTGTTGTGCCGTGACGCCATGAGGTCGACGTCCGGCATCCCCCAGCGGCAACAGATCTCCTGAAACACGTCCGGGTGAAGGGACCATTCCCCTGCGTCCATGCCCTGGCGACTGAGAAAGTCTGCTTCCCAGTTTTCTACGCCCGGGATGTGAACTGCGGATATGGTGGATGCTGTGGCTTCCACCCACAGCAGAATCCGCCGGACTTCCTGGAAGGCTTGCCGACTGCGTGTCCCACCTTGGTGGTTGATGTAAGCCACCGCTGTGGAGTTGTCCGACTGAATTCGGATCTGCTTGCCTTCCAGCCACTGCTGGAACGCTTTTAGGGCAAGATACACTGCCCTGATCTCCAGAACATTGATCTGAAGTGAGGACTCTTGCTGAGTCCACGTACCCTGAGCCCTGTGGTGGAGAAAAACTGCTCCCCACCCTGACAGACTCGCGTCCGTTGTGACCACCGCCCAAGATGGGGGTAGGAAGGATTTCCCCTTCGATAATGAGGTGGGAAGAAGCCACCACCGAAGGGAAGCTTTGGTTGCCTGAGAGAGGGAGACGTTCCTGTCTAGGGACGTCGGCATCCTGTCCCACTTGCGTAGGATGTCCCATTGAAGAGGACGCAGGTGAAACTGCGCGAAAGGGACTGCTTCCATTGCTGCCACCATCTTCCCCAGGAAGTGCATGAGGCGCCTCAAGGGGTGTGACCGACCTTGAAGGAGAGATTGCACCCCTGTCTGTAGTGAACGCTGTTTGTCCAGCGGAAGCTTCACTATCGCTGGAAGAGTATGAAACTCCATGCCAAGATATGTCAGCGATTGGACCGGTGTCAGATTTGACTTTGGAAAATTGATGATCCACCCGAAACTCTGGAGAATCTCCAGAGTAACGTTGAGGCTGTGTTGGCATGCCTCTTGAGAGGGTGCCTTGACCAGCAGATCGTCTAAGTAAGGTATCACTGAGTGACCCTGAGAGTGGAGGACCGCAACTACTGTAGCCATGACCTTGGTGAAAACCCTTGGGGCTGTCGCCAGGCCGAACGGCAGTGCCGCGAACTGAAGGTGTTCGTCTCCTATGGCAAAGCGCAAGAAGCGCTGATGCTCTGGAGCAATCGGTACGTGGAGATAAGCATCCTTGATATCGATCGATGCTAGGAAATCTCCTTGGGACATTGAGGCGATGACGGAGCGGAGGGATTCCATCCGGAACCGCCTGGTCCTTACGTGTTTGTTGAGCAGTTTTAGGTCCAAAACAGGACGGAAGGACCCGTCCTTCTTTGGAACCACAAACAGGTTGGAGTAGAAACCGTGACCCTGTTGCTGAAAAGGAACCGGGACCACCACTCCTTCTGCCTTCAGAATGCCCACCGCCTGCAGAAGAGCCTCGGCTCGCTCGGGAGGCGGAGATGTTCTGAAGAATCGAGTCGGAGGACGAGAGCTGAACTCTATCCTGTAACCGTGAGACAAAATGTCTCTCACCCAACGGTCTTTTACTTGTGGCAGCCAGGTGTCGCAAAAGCGGGAGAGCCTGCCACCGACCGAGGATGCGGTGTGAGGAGGCCGTAAGTCATGAGGAAGCCGCCTTGGTAGCGGCACCTCCGGCGGTCTTTTTAGGGCGTGATTTAGACCGCCATGCGTCGGAGTTCCTCTGATCCTTCTGAGGCCTTTTGGACGAGGAGAATTGGGACCTGCCCGCACCCCGAAAGGACCGAAACCTCGACTGTCCCCTCCTCTGTTGGGGTGTTTTTGGTTTGGCCTGGGGTAAGGATGTTTCCTTTCCCTTGGATTGTTTGATGATTTCATCCAATCTCTCACCAAACAAACGGTCGCCAGAAAATGGCAATCCAGTTAAGCACTTTTTGGAAGCCGAATCCGCCTTCCATTCCCGCAGCCACAAGGCCCTGCGTATTGCCACCGAATTGGCGGCTGCAACCGCCGTACGGCTTGCAGAGTCCAGGACAGCATTAATAGCGTAGGACGCAAATGCCGACGTTTGAGAGGTTATGGACGCCACCTGCGGCGCAGACGTACGTGTGAGTGCGTCAATTTGCGCCTGACCAGCTGAGATAGCTTGGAGTGCCCATACGGCTGCGAATGCTGGAGCAAAAGACGTGCCGATAGCTTCATAGATGGATTTCAACCAGAGCTCCATCTGTCTGTCAGTGGCATCCTTGAGTGAAGCTCCATCTTCCACTGCAACTATGGATCTAGCCGCCAGTCTGGAGATTGGAGGATCCACCTTGGGACACTGAGTCCAGCCCTTGACCACGTCAGGGGGGAAAGGGTAACGTGTATCCTTAAGGCGCTTGGAAAAACGCTTATCTGGACAAGATCGGTGTTTCTGGACTGCCTCTCTGAAGTCAGAGTGGTCCAGAAACATACTCTTTGTACGCTTGGGAAACCTGAAACGGAATTTCTCCTGCTGAGAAGCTGACTCCTCCACTGGAGGAGCTGAGGGAGAAATATCCAACATTTCATTGATGGACGCAATAAGATCATTCACTATGGCGTCCCCATCAGGAGTATCAAGGTTGAGAGCGGCTTCAGGATCAGAATCCTGATCAGCTACCTCCGCTTCATCATACAGAGAGTCCTCTCGCTGAGACCCTGAACAATGTGATGATGTCGAGGGGATTTCATAGCGAGCTCGCTTAGTCGGTCTGGGGCTGCGGTCCGTGTCAGAGACCTCACCCTGGGATCCATGAGACACCCCGGGAGGACATTGCTGTTCCAACTGAGGGTGACCAGGGTGCAATGATTGCACAGTGCCCCTGGCTTGAGATGCTGGCCTGGACTGCAAGGCTTCTAATATCTTAGCCATAGTCTCAGAAAGTCTTTCAGTAAAAACTGCAAACTCCGTCCCTGTCACCTGGACAGTGTTAACAGGTGGTTCTCCCTGGGCCACCCCTAGCAGAGGCTCCGGCTGAGAAAGTGCCACAGGGGCCGAGCATTGCACACAATGAGGGTCAGTGGAACCTGCCGGCAGTATAGCCGTACATGCTGCACAGGCAGAATAGTAAGTCTGTGCTTTGGCACCCTTGCTATTTGTGGACGACATGCTGTTGTCTCCTCTGAGCAATACAGGAGGGTATATAGCCAAAAATCAACAGTGCACCATACAGTGTAAAGTATAGTCTATAATCATATAATCTATAAGTACACTTCTGCACTAGTGGGGCCAGCACCACAGGTGCTGCTTACCGCCTGCGCAAAGCGGTTGTGTGGGCACCAGAATTCCTGCCTGGGTCTCCCTGAGCTTGTCTGTCCTCTCCAGCGTTAGTAGATCTGAGAGGAATGGCTGCCGGCGTCCTGAGGAGAGGAGGGAGCCGTGGGCGTGACCCAGAAAAGTGCGGGAACTGGTGCCCCACTGTGCAGAGTGAGGGGGGTGGAGTATGCAAAGCATGCTCCAGCCCTCAGTGCTGCCGACCTGTACAGCGTCCCGCCCTTCCCCTGACTGGCAGGGCTGGGGGCGGGAAGAAAAAGAGACTAGGCCGCAAAAGCCGGGGACTCGAGTTATAAGCGCGGCCGCCGTATAAGCGCGGTCGGCGCGGAAGTCCCCGGCGCACTAACAGTCCCAGCCGCGCCGCAGTGATAACCATGGCAGCGGCGGTCAGCGCGGCAGTCCCCCTACACGAACACACTCAGCGACGCTGAAGTGTGTAATGGCACAAACGCAGTCAGCGCTGCGGTCCCCGGTGCACTAGCACACCCAGCAATGCTGGAATGTTGCTGTGCGCGGTCCCCACGGGGACACAGAGTACCTCAAAGTAGCAGGGCCATGTCCCTGAACGATACTCGGCTCCTATCCAGCAGGGTCCTCAGGAGCTGTGGATGGAGCACGGTCTCCTGTGCCTGGAGACCGATAGGATCCCACTTCACCCAGAGCCCTAATTGAGGGATGGGGAAGGAAAGCAGCATGTGGGCTCCAGCCTCCGTACCCGCAATAGATACCTCAACCTTAACAACACCGCCGACAAGAGTGGGGTGAGAAGGGAGCATGCTGGGGGCCCTGTTATGGGCCCTCTTTTCTTCCATCCGACATAGTCAGCAGCTGCTGCTGACTAAGCTGTGGAGCTATGCGTGCATGTCTGACCTCCTTCGCACAAAGCATAAAAACTGATGAGCCCGTGGCAGCACGGGGGGTGTATAGGCTGAAGGGGAGGGGCTTTACACTTTTAGTGTAATACTTTGTGTGGCCTCCGGAGGCATAGCTATACACCCAATTGTCTGGGTCTCCCAATAAGGAGCGACAAATAAACAACGGACGCCTAACGGATTCCTGCAGGTTGCGTTTTTTTGACACTCCGCCAAGCGCAGAAAAACGTTACATGCTGCGTTCCATCCGCCCGACGCAGCGTCAAAATAACGACGCTGCGTCGTCCAGCGGATGCAACGCAGACACTTGCGTTACAGTGCGTCGTCCATACAAGTCTATGGAGAATAGCGCAGTGCGTTAACGGACTGCGCTATTCTCCATAGTGACGGAATGCGCTGAACGCAAGTGTGAAACTAGCCTAATTCAGTTCTGGCAAAAAATTGACACCACTATACAAAATAAATTATATAGTGTTGGATAGAGATTTATTTCCTTGTGATGGCATAAAGGTCATAGTCAGATCCCACTAACACTTCTACAACGCAGAGAGAATCTGTTGGGCATAGAATATTGCACACAGCTGAACAGCACAGCTCCGTATAATGTTCTGTAGCCGCGGCTGAGGACTGCAGATCGGCTGTGCTGTTCAGGTCCAGCTACCACCTAAGTTAATATCTGAACAGTGGGGGTGCAGGGTGTCAGATCCCCACAGATCTGATAGAGGTCACCCCTTAGAGGACAGAAATAACCAGCACAGCAGTCTTCAGACGTGGCTGCTAAACACTGAACAGAGCTGTGCTGTTCGGTTCCACTTAACACTTGCATCCACCTGTTACCAGAGGTAACAACATCTGATCTGTGGAGGTGCAGTGTGTGGGACCTCCACAAATGTCATACAGATAAACCTACCAATTACAGGTCCCGCCTAAGTAAAAAAGTCAACCAAAACTACCCATATAGGCAGGGCTGGCCAACTAACTTATGTCTATGGGTGTGTGCGTACTGTTCAATGACTGAAGATGCCACGGTAAGGAGTGTTTAGGGATGTTATATTCCAACATGCCCAATCAAGCCATTGCGGCAGCAGGTCTGGAGAAATAGCTGTCAGTGGATGGAACATTCGGGTGACCGGTATTGCCATCTTAAAGGGAATCTGTCACCAGTTTTTTGCTACCTAATATAAGAGCAGTATAATGTGGGCAGAGACCCTGATTCCAGTGATGTGTTACTTAGTTTACTAGGTGCAGCAGCTGTGATACAATTAGAGATTTAATATTAAGTGCCAGAGCCCAGATAGCTAACCCAGGCCACATCACAGCTTTCTGTGTACATTGAATATTAACAGTAAGCTGCTAATCAGTGCTGTGAGCAAGGTTGGATCAGAATGGATCAGAATGCACGTATGCAGCTAGTCAGTGCTGTGGGCAAGGTTGGATCAGAATGGATCAGAATGCACGTATGCAGCTAGTCAGTGCTGTGGGCAAGGTTGGATCAGAACGCACACATGCAGCTAGTCCAGCAGTGATAATCCCCTGCTGATAAAACATTCCTGGTACCGAAACAACAGCGCACAGCCTAAGTGATATATCCCTGAAATTAGTGTTTTGGCCCCCCATCTCATGCTGCCCTCAGATTACATAGCAAAAACCTGCTGACATATTCCCTTTAAATGACTAGTTTAAGAACTGCTGAGCGATTTCAGCTCTGGGTTACAACTTCAGCTGTAAGAAAAGAACAGAACAAAGGTAGTTTAACTTTTTAAGCACTTAGATTCTACATGTGAAGTGGGAAAATATCCCCTGCATTGCCCCCACATAAAACAAAACTACTAATGACCCATTATTGTTAATATAGTGGCCACATGGTGATAAGGATGTTGGGTTTAAACTGCATTAAAGGAATTGTCTCATCAAGAAAAACAGCAATTCTCAACGTGACCGTCCATGTATTTACAGGACATGTAATACTACATTAGAAATGCAGCCAGACAACCCTTTGTGGAGGTCCCGAGGGTCCGCAGTAATCGCTGAGGCAGCTGTTTCTAGTGAAGCTGTTGTCTGGATGAGACCACGTATTGAGGATGTAGACCACGGGGAGCAGAGGAAGAAATGCCAAAGGAGCAGCTGCAAAAACAGCATTTAAGCAGCCGATGTACATTACCTTTTTGTCCTGAGAATCCAGGATGTTATCCAGCCATTTATAGAGATAACCATCCGATGAAAGTCCCACATTATCTGCAACGGGGCCGCAACACAGCACAGCCGACATTGCCTGCAAGAGGAGAACACAAGTCAGCCATCTACCTGCGCCGCAGCCGGCTTCACGGCCACTCAGTGTTATACAACTATGCTCATTATTCATCTTTATATTAAATCATTATTGCATTTCTTTTCTCGCGACCTATTGCTTCTGTTTTTAATATTTTCTATAGCCAATAAAAATTATTACACCTTTCCAAATCACTAGGAATGTAAGGGTTAATCTCAATAAGGAGTTGGCATTTTCCTGCAGCTGTGGGGATAAAATAACTAACTAAAAGTCTACAAATCACATTTCTGACAATATGTCACTTCTCCAGCCATGAGTGCAGACTGTCAGATAATCCGATGAGGGACTGGGAGGTAATGTATTATGTCATAATTACCAATAATTAATCAGATTTATCATTATCCCTACCTTTGGCAACCAAGTTCATCACATTTCAACAGAATTCTAGCATTACAAGTGTGAGACATGTAATGACTGACAGTCTGCTCTCCTTATCTACATGTCTCACACTGGTAACTCACCATTTCATGTAAACATTAGCTCTGGAGGCAGATTCTCAGGGAGATCTGTGTCCGGCCCATAGATCTTTACAGCTCATTTACATATTAAAGAAAAACATGAGATTTCTCTGGACTAAAGGTGGTGTCACACATAGCAACGACGACAACGACGTCGCTGCTAAGTCACCATTTTCTGTAACATAGCAGCGACGTCCCGTCGCTGTCGCTGTGTGTGACATCCAGCAACGACCTGGCCCCTGCTGTGAGGTCGCCTGTCGTTGCTGAATGTCCTGCTTCATTTTTTGCTCGTCACTGTCCCGCTGTGAAGCATATGTGTGTGACAGTGAGAGAGCGACGAACTGAAGCGAGCAGGGAGCCGGCGTCTGGCAGCCTACGGTAAGCTGTAACCACGGTAAACATCGGGTAACCAAGAAGCCCTTCTCTTGGTTACCCGATATTTACCTTCGTTACTAGCGTCCGCCGCTCTCAGGCTGCCAGTGCCGGCTCCCTGCACACGTAGCTGGAGTAGACATCGGGTAATTAACCCGATGTGTACTCTGGATAAGAGTGCAGGGAACAGGGAACCGGCACTGGCAGCGTGAGATCGCGGTGCTAGTAACGAAGGTAAATATCGGGTAACCAAGATAAGTGCTTTCCTTGGTTACCCGATATTTACCTTAGTTACGCTTTCACGCGTCGCTGCTGGCTGGGGGCTGGTCACTGGTGAGATCTGCCTGTTTGACAGCTCACCAGCGACCATGTAACGAAGCAGCAGCGATCCTGATAAGGTCAGATCGCTGGTCGTGATCGCTGCTGCGTCGCTATGTGTGACACCACCTTAAGACATCGGATCATAGATGTTAAGGTATCATTTTAGTCAACCTTCTATGACATATACCCATATAGACAAATTAAGAGGGTTGATCTTACTGACAGATTCACTTTAAATGGATTTCACATAATATATTGCATAAATGCCTGATATTTGGGGGTCCTGAAACAAGCAGCAAACAGAAGTAGATCTAATTGAGACATGGCATTGCTTGCTCGCCCGTTATCACGGCTCCCATGCACTTCAATAGAAAAGGCTTCTGGTCTATTGGGTCTCCTTCTTTTAGGTGGCTACTTTAGCTTAGAAAAAAAGGACCATGGGACCCCATACTACTAGTAAGTATGACCCCCAGAGATAAGGTACTGATCAGTGTCTAAAAGCTAAACAAAAAAAATATAAAAAAAAAATAACAATTAAAAAATATATACAATTCCATAATCCCTATTTTAGGACATTGCATTTACATTTGGCCATATTCCTTTTACTTTTCTGGAGTGACCACACAGACACATCTGCATAGTACGATGCTGCCCCTTGCGATGGGGAGTGTGTGTTTTTTTTTGCATGCTTGAGTAGATCTTTTCTATTAAAATTCATGGATTCATATGAAAAAGGCTTTATTTATTAGACTCCGCTTATATAACGCCATTGTATTCCACACAGTGCTGTACAGACATTATCATCACTGTCCCCATTGGGGCTCACAATCTACATTCCTTATCGGTAGGTCTATGAAGTATGGGAGGAACCCCACCCCCCCAAATTAAGTATGGGAGGAAACCCCCCACAAACACGGGGAGAACATACAAACTCCCTCCAGGTGGTGTCCTTGGGGGGATTTGTACCCAGGACCCGTGAGATGGAAAGCTACAGTGCTAACCACTGAGCCAGCATGCTGCGCTATCAGCTATGTGCTAAAATAGGATACACTGTTCTGTGTGCATATTGCAGCTTATACAGAGTACTGTCAATGGGCCATAAACAGATTGGAATACATGAGAAACACTTTATGACGGTTTTCAATACATTTACTTAAAATAATGACATAAGTGCATCCAAGCAAAGGCAATCTACAGTATAATGTCTGCGCCATTTACAGCTCGGAGAAAAAAACAGAGGGGCCGTGCATCAATGCATTAACATTCTTTGTACAATGCGGGGATCAGCTACACAGACATATTTTTAATGCTCCTTCTCGACTTTTTTTTCCGCTAAGATAAAATATGGGGATTCAGAGTTACACCCCATGAGAAATCACATCAGTATGTCACTTTTCCGGTTAGAAAGTGGTGGGACAGTCACAGCCGGTATGAATGGAGCCAGTCAGCGGATGCATGGTGCTCGGGCCACGGGCAGTAATGATCCGGAGCCAGGCAGCAGGACTGCAACCATGTTTCAGAAAAAGAGTTTAAAAATCCCTCCATGGATTACAGGGAGATACCAGACTCGTCCAGTGATGTCCTAGCCCGGCTTCTCTGGGCAACGCTACAGATGAGCGACAGATGTACAAACATTCGGAAAACCTGTCAATCAACTAAAGTGGTGCAGGAAGAAAGGAGACGACTTGAGACATCATCGTAAAAGTCAAGTGTCTCTGTCTCTGTAGTCCCTGGATGGCTTTTCAAGCTAGGCTTTCTCCAAAAAGACACAGAATTTCAAGCATCACTCCAGCGTTTTAAATGCAAGTCCCTTGCCCCGTCTTATACCTTTCAGTGGCTTCATCTTCTATCACTGTCATTCACTTGGGCTCTAGCGATCTGTAACCAACTGGCAGCTTCAGTGTTTCATGGAGCACACCAAAGGTCACAAGACAATACAAGTCTATGGGAGCCTCTTTGTGGCTCTTATAGAATTGTATTGAGAGTTTGTGATGCAACTTCTGATTTCCGGCAAGTCATAATTTATGGACACAAGATGGCCCCGGAGGGATGCTTAAAAAGGATGAAGCAGCTGGAGGGTGAGTTTAAGTATAATTACCTTTCTTGTAGAAATCAGTTTTGCAGTTTTAGAGAAATGCATAGTTGAAATTGTACGCTAATGAGATGTAAGTGCAGTGGGCGTGTCCTGCACTTACAGACCTGCCTCTCTCCCCATTCCCTGCCCTCTGCCTCCTGTCTCTGACAGACAGGTCACATTTCACTTGCAGATCCCAGAAAGGAAATAAATTGAGGGGGCAGGAGAGCTGCAAGTGCAATGTGACCTGTCCATCAGAGACAGGAGGCAGGCAGAGGGCGGGGAATAGGAGAGAGGCAGGAGAGTTGTAAGTGCAATGTGACCTGTCCATCAGAGACAGGAGGCAGGCAGAGGGCAGGGAATAGGAGAGAGGCAGGAGAGCTGTAAGTGCAATGTGACCTGTCCATCAGAGACAGGAGGCAGGCAGAGGGCAGGGAATAGGAGAGAGGCAGGAGAGTTGTAAGTGCAATGTGACCTGTCCATCAGAGACCGGAGGCAGGCAGAGGGCGGGGAATAGGAGAGAGGCAGGAGAGCTGTAAGTGCAATGTGACCTGTCCATCAGATACAGGAGGCAGGCAGAGGGCGGGGAATAGGGAGAGAGGCAGGAGAGCTGTAAGTGCAATGTGACCTGTCCATCAGAGACAGGAGGCAGGCAGAGGGCGGGGAATAGGAGAGAGGCAGGAGAGGTGTAAGTGCAATGTGACCTGTCCATCACAGACAGGAGGCAGGCAGAGGGCAGGGAATAGGAGAGAGACAGGAGAGCTGTAAGTGCAATGTGACCTGTCCATCACAGACAGGAGGCAGGCAGAGGACGGGGAATAGGAGAGAGGCAGGAGAGCTGTAAGTGCAATGTGACCTGTCCATCACAGACATGAGGCAGGCAGAGGGCGGGGAATAGGAGAGAGGCAGGAGAGCTGTAAGTGCAATGTGACCTGTCCATCACAGACAGGAGGCAGGCAGAGGACGGGGAATAGGAGAGAGACAGGAGAGCTGTAAGTGCAATGTGACCTGTCCATCACAGACAGGAGGCAGGCAGAGGACGGGGAATAGGAGAGAGGCAGGAGAGCTGTAAGTGCAATGTGACCTGTCCATCAGATACAGGAGGCAGGCAGAGGGCGGGGAATAGGGAGAGAGGCAGGAGAGCTGTAAGTGCAATGTGACCTGTCCATCAGAGACAGGAGGCAGGCAGAGGGCAGGGAATAGGAGAGAGGCAGGAGAGCTGTAAGTGCAATGTGACCTGTCCATCAGAGACAGGAGGCAGGCAGAGGGCGGGGAATAGGAGAGAGGCAGGAGAGCTGTAAGTGCAATGTGACCTGTCCATCACAGACATGAGGCAGGCAGAGGGCGGGGAATATGGAGAGAGGCAGGAGAGCTGTAAGTGCAATGTGACCTGTCCATCAGAGACAGGAGGCAGGCAGAGGGCGGGGAATAGGAGAGAGGCAGGAGAGGTGTAAGTGCAATGTGACCTGTCCATCAGAGACAGGAGGCAGGCAGAGGGCGGGGAATAGGAGAGAGGCAGGAGAGCTGTAAGTGCAATGTGACCTGTCCATCAGAGGCAGGAGGTAGGCAGGAGGCAGGCAGAGGGCAGGGTATAGGGAGAGAGGCAGGAGAGCTGTAAGTGCAATGTGACCTGTCCATCAGAGGCAGGAGGCAGGCAGAGAGCGGGGAATATGGAGAGAGGCAGGAGAGCTGTAAGTGCAATGTGACCTGTCCATCAGAGACAGGAGGCAGGCAGAGGGCGGGGAATAGGAGAGAGGCAGGAGAGCTGTAAGTGCAATGTGACCTGTCCATCAGAGACAGGAGGCAGGCAGAGGACGGGGAATAGGAGAGAGGCAGGAGAGCTGTAAGTGCAATGTAACCTGTCCATCAGAGGCAGGAGGCAGTCAGAGGGCGGGGTATAGGGAGAGAGGCAGGAGAGCTGTAAGTGCAATGTGACCTGTCCATCAGAGGCAGGAGGCAGGCAGACGGCAGGGAATAGGAGAGAGGCAGGAGAGCTGTAAGTGCAATGTGACCTGTCCATCAGAGACAGGAGGCAGGCAGAGGACGGGGAATAGGAGAGAGGCAGGAGAGCTGTAAGTGCAATGTGACCTGTCCATCAGAGACAGGAGGCAGGCAGAGGGCGGGGAATAGGAGAGAGGCAGGAGAGCTGTAAGTGCAATGTGACCTGTCCATCAGAGGCAGGAGGTAGGCAGGAGGCAGGCAGAGGGCAGGGTATAGGGAGAGAGGCAGGAGAGCTGTAAGTGCAATGTGACCTGTCCATCAGAGGCAGGAGGCAGGCAGAGAGCGGGGAATATGGAGAGAGGCAGGAGAGCTGTAAGTGCAATGTGACCTGTCCATCAGAGACAGGAGGCAGGCAGAGGGCGGGGAATAGGAGAGAGGCAGGAGAGCTGTAAGTGCAATGTGACCTGTCCATCAGAGGCAGGAGGCAGGCAGACGGCAGGGAATAGGAGAGAGGCAGGAGAGCTGTAAGTGCAATGTGACCTGTCCATCAGAGACAGGAGGCAGGCAGAGGACGGGGAATAGGAGAGAGGCAGGAGAGCTGTAAGTGCAATGTGACCTGTCCATCAGAGGCAGGAGGCAAGCAGAGGGCGGGGAATAGGAGAGAGGCAGGAGAGCTGTAAGTGCAATGTGACCTGTCCATCAGATACAGGAGGCAGGCAGAGGGCGGGGAATAGGGAGAGAGGCAGGAGAGCTGTAAGTGCAATGTGACCTGTCCATCAGAGACAGGAGGCAGGCAGAGGGCGGGGAATAGGAGAGAGGCAGGAGAGGTGTAAGTGCAATGTGACCTGTCCATCACAGACAGGAGGCAGGCAGAGGGCAGGGAATAGGAGAGAGACAGGAGAGCTGTAAGTGCAATGTGACCTGTCCATCACAGACAGGAGGCAGGCAGAGGACGGGGAATAGGAGAGAGGCAGGAGAGCTGTAAGTGCAATGTGACCTGTCCATCACAGACATGAGGCAGGCAGAGGGCGGGGAATAGGAGAGAGGCAGGAGAGCTGTAAGTGCAATGTGACCTGTCCATCACAGACAGGAGGCAGGCAGAGGACGGGGAATAGGAGAGAGACAGGAGAGCTGTAAGTGCAATGTGACCTGTCCATCACAGACAGGAGGCAGGCAGAGGACGGGGAATAGGAGAGAGGCAGGAGAGGTGTAAGTGCAATGTGACCTGTCCATCAGAGACAGGAGGCAGGCAGAGGACGGGGAATAGGAGAGAGACAGGAGAGCTGTAAGTGCAATGTGACCTGTCCATCAGAGACAGGAGGCAGGCAGAGGACGGGGAATAGGAGAGAGACAGGAGAGCTGTAAGTGCAATGTGACCTGTCCATCAGAGACAGGAGGCAGGCAGAGGGCAGGGAATAGGAGAGAGGCAGGAGAGCTGTAAGTGCAATGTGACCTGTCCATCAGAGACAGGAGGCAGGCAGAGGGCGGGGAATAGGAGAGAGGCAGGAGAGCTGTAAGTGCAATGTGACCTGTCCATCACAGACATGAGGCAGGCAGAGGGCGGGGAATATGGAGAGAGGCAGGAGAGCTGTAAGTGCAATGTGACCTGTCCATCAGAGACAGGAGGCAGGCAGAGGGCGGGGAATAGGAGAGAGGCAGGAGAGGTGTAAGTGCAATGTGACCTGTCCATCAGAGACAGGAGGCAGGCAGAGGGCGGGGAATAGGAGAGAGGCAGGAGAGCTGTAAGTGCAATGTGACCTGTCCATCAGAGGCAGGAGGTAGGCAGGAGGCAGGCAGAGGGCAGGGTATAGGGAGAGAGGCAGGAGAGCTGTAAGTGCAATGTGACCTGTCCATCAGAGGCAGGAGGCAGGCAGAGAGCGGGGAATATGGAGAGAGGCAGGAGAGCTGTAAGTGCAATGTGACCTGTCCATCAGAGACAGGAGGCAGGCAGAGGGCGGGGAATAGGAGAGAGGCAGGAGAGCTGTAAGTGCAATGTGACCTGTCCATCAGAGACAGGAGGCAGGCAGAGGACGGGGAATAGGAGAGAGGCAGGAGAGCTGTAAGTGCAATGTAACCTGTCCATCAGAGGCAGGAGGCAGTCAGAGGGCGGGGTATAGGGAGAGAGGCAGGAGAGCTGTAAGTGCAATGTGACCTGTCCATCAGAGGCAGGAGGCAGGCAGACGGCAGGGAATAGGAGAGAGGCAGGAGAGCTGTAAGTGCAATGTGACCTGTCCATCAGAGACAGGAGGCAGGCAGAGGGCGGGGAATAGGAGAGAGGCAGGAGAGCTGTAAGTGCAATGTGACCTGTCCATCAGAGACAGGAGGCAGGCAGAGGGCGGGGAATAGGAGAGAGGCAGGAGAGCTGTAAGTGCAATGTGACCTGTCCATCAGAGGCAGGAGGTAGGCAGGAGGCAGGCAGAGGGCAGGGTATAGGGAGAGAGGCAGGAGAGCTGTAAGTGCAATGTGACCTGTCCATCAGAGGCAGGAGGCAGGCAGAGAGCGGGGAATATGGAGAGAGGCAGGAGAGCTGTAAGTGCAATGTGACCTGTCCATCAGAGACAGGAGGCAGGCAGAGGGCGGGGAATAGGAGAGAGGCAGGAGAGCTGTAAGTGCAATGTGACCTGTCCATCAGAGACAGGAGGCAGGCAGAGGACGGGGAATAGGAGAGAGGCAGGAGAGCTGTAAGTGCAATGTAACCTGTCCATCAGAGGCAGGAGGCAGTCAGAGGGCGGGGTATAGGGAGAGAGGCAGGAGAGCTGTAAGTGCAATGTGACCTGTCCATCAGAGGCAGGAGGCAGGCAGACGGCAGGGAATAGGAGAGAGGCAGGAGAGCTGTAAGTGCAATGTGACCTGTCCATCAGAGACAGGAGGCAGGCAGAGGACGGGGAATAGGAGAGAGGCAGGAGAGCTGTAAGTGCAATGTGACCTGTCCATCAGAGGCAGGAGGCAAGCAGAGGGCGGGGAATAGGAGAGAGGCAGGAGAGCTGTAAGTGCAATGTGACCTGTCCATCAGAGGCAGGAGGCAAGCAGAGGGCGGGGAATAGGAGAGAGGCAGGAGAGCTGTAAGTGCATTGTGACCTGTCCATCAGAGGCAGGAGGCAGGCAGAGGGCGGGGAATAGGAGAGAGGCAGGAGAGGTGTAAGTGCAATGTGACCTGTCCATCAGAGACAGGAGGCAGGCAGACGGCAGGGAATAGGAGAGAGGCAGGAGAGCTGTAAGTGCAATGTGACCTGTCCATCAGAGGCAGGAGGCAGGCAGAGGTCGGGGAATAGGAGAGAGGCAGGAGAGGTGTAAGTGCAATGTGACCTGTCCATCAGAGACAGGAGGCAGGCAGAGGGCGGGGAATAGGAGAGAGGCAGGAGAGGTGTAAGTGCAATGTGACCTGTCCATCAGAGGCAGGAGGCAGGCAGAGGGCAGGGAATAGGAGAGAGGCAGGAGAGGTGTAAGTGCAATGTGACCTGTCCATCAGAGGCAGGAGGCAGGCAGAGGGCAGGGTATAGGGAGAGAGGCAGGAGACATGCTAGCGCATTGTCCACGCACTGCACTAAACTCATTACCATAAAATTTCACCTATGGATTTCTCTAGAACAGCAGAACAGATTTCTAAAAGCAAAGTAAGGAATTAGCACTACAGTGCCTTTACACACGTTATTAGTTTTGGGTATAAAATATTGATTCTGATAGTCAATCATTAGTATTTAAGTTGTACAGTGATTGAATTACTTTATCCTAACATATTCATGGCACTTTTACTAAAATACATTACATCTAAACACTTAATAGCCTAGTGCTGGCTCCATACACCTGCAATAATGGACTGTGCGGCAGTACGTGGGTTAATGAAGGAAGCAATCTGTTGCGTCCCAATAAACAGAACTAGATGTGTTCAGGGTTATAAATACAGAGAGATTATCTTCTACAGAAAACAAGATCGGTGCGGTTGTGATCCAGGCACCTATTATGGTTATTCTGAGCAATGACCTAGAAACAGATGTGCTCCGACAATTTATCTACTTAATCCGCACTCGGGTGGAAAAGCTTTGTATATTGGTCAGCAGCAGCATATAGATGCAAACAGTTGCACACTGAAAAAGCCAAAAATGTACTAGGGAAAATATGGCTCTGCATTACTGCAAAAGAGAGATATTTAGTTTATGTATTGGCCAATGCATGTAAGCCCGGAGACCAACGGCAAGGTATATCTCTGTAATCCGGGAACCTAACTTAAATGCCACTATCTAGGTTAAAAACATCCATATCTGGGAAAGATGCCACTATTTGGACTGCAAACCTCCATGCATGGGCAGCTAGGCTCCTGCTATAATGGTTATGAACACAGCCAGGTCTTAGGGCGGAGTGCCCAGTCAGAAAGAGACACTAGAAATATCAAAAAACTGACCCGCACATCCAACAAATGTGAACAGGTGCTAACCGGAAAAGCATAGTAACTATAAATGCAAACAGTTTTTTGATATTTCTAGTGAGTCTCTTTCTGACTGGGCACTCCGCCCTAAGACCTGGCTGTTCATAACCATTATAGCAGGAGCCTAGCAGCCCATGCATGGAGGTTTGCAGTCCAAATAGTGGCATCTTTCCCAGATATGGATGTTTTTAACCTAGATAGTGGCATTTAAGTTAGGTTCCCGGATTACAGAGATATACCTTGCCGTTGGTCTCCGGGCTTACATGCATTGGCCAATACATAAACTAAATATCTCTCTTTTGCAGTAATGCAGTACCATATTTTCCCTAGTACATTTTTGGCTTTTTCAGTGTGCAACTGTTTGCATTTATAGTTACTATGTTTTTTCAGTTAGCCCCTATTCACATTTGTTGGATGTGCGAGTCAGTTTTTTGATATTTCTAGCAGCAGCATATAGGGCAGGGCGAAAGGGAACACGACTGAAGGCCTGGAAAATGGAAGAAATCCGTCAGACAAGGCCACATCTCATTCTATGAGCCCATCAGTAAAAAATAGGAAGTCCGATGACGTAGGGCAGTGCAATATCAGACTGGTGGAACCCAGCTCTGCGGTAAGTAGACGCAGCAATGTAAACGCGGAAGAGGCACACGCTAATCATGGGCCACCACTGCTCTGATGCGGAATCCGAAAAATAGGTCATCAATATACTCAATAATGCAAAAGAAGGGAATTTTGTTTACTTACCGTAAATTCCTTTTCTTCTAGCTCCTATTGGGAGACCCAGACAATTGGGTGTATAGCTTCTGCCTCCGGAGGCCACACAAAGTATTACACTTTAAAAAGTGTAACCCCTCCCCTCTGCTATACACCCTCCCGTGCATCACGGGCTCCTCAGTTTTGGTGCAAAAGCAGGAAGGAGGAAACTTATAAATTGGCCTAAGGTAAATTCAATCCGAAGGATGTTCGGAGAACTGAAACCATAGACCAAAAGAACAATTCAATGTGAACAACATGTGTACACAAAAGAACAACAGCCCGAAGGGAACAGGGGCGGGTGCTGGGTCTCCCAATAGGAGCTAGAAGAAAAGGAATTTACGGTAAGTAAACAAAATTCCCTTCTTCTTTGTCGCTCCATTGGGAGACCCAGACAATTGGGATGTCCAAAAGCAATCCCTGGGTGGGTAAAAGAATACCTCGATAAAAAGAGCCGAAAAACGGCCCCCTCTTACAGGTGGGCAACTGCCGCCTGAAGGACTCGCCTACCTAGGCTGGCATCTGCCGAATCAACGGCCTGCACCTGATAGTGTTTCGTGAAAGTGTGCAGACTCGACCAGGTAGCCGCCTGACACACCTGCCGAGCCGTAGTCTGGTGTCGCAATGCTCAGGACACCGACGGCTCTGGTAGAATGGGCCTTCAGCCCTGCAGGAATCGGAAGCCCAAAAGAACGGTATGCTTCAAGAATCGGTTCCTTGATTCACCAAGCCAAGGTTGACTTGAAAACCTGAAATCCCTTACTCTGGTCCGCGATAAGGACAAGAGCGCATCAGACCGGCGCAGGGGCGCCGTGCGAGAAATGTAGAGCCGGAGTGCTCTCACCAGATCTAATAAATGCAAATCCTTTTCACATTGGTGAACTGGATGCGGACCCAAAGAGGGTAAGACGAAACGGGGATACCTTAGGGAGAAAGTCCGGGACCGGACGTAGAACCACCCTATCCTGGTGAAACACCAGGAAGGGGACTTTGCATGACAGCTCTGGCAGCTGAGATACTCTTCTGAGTGATGTGACTGCCACTAGGAAGGCCACCCTTTGCGAAAGAAAGTGGGCAAGGCAAACGGCCAGGGAGTAAACCCTGATCAGAGCGCCAGGATAAGAAGATCCTCCAAGTCCTGTGAGAGATCTTGGCGGACGTTGGTTTCCTGGCCTGTCTCATGGTGGCAATGACATCTGGAGATATCCCTGATGACGCTAGGAGCCACCACACAGTGAGGATTAGAGCCGTAGAATTCCGAAGGAAATATGGCCCTTGAGGCAGCAAGTCAGGTCGGTCAGGGAGTGCCCACGGTTGACCCACCGTGAGGTGCCACAGATCCGGGTACCACGATCACCTCGGCCAGTCTGGAGCAACGAGGATGGCGCGGCGACAGTCTGACCTGATCTTGCATAACACTCTGGGCAGTAGTGCCAGAGGAGGAAATACATAAGGCAGTCGAAACTGCGACCAGTCGTGAACTAGCGCGTCTGCCGCCAGAGCTCTGTGATCCTTGGACCGAGCCATGACTGCCGGGACTTTGTTGTAGTGCTGAGACGCCATTAGATCGACGTCCGGCGTTCCCCAACGGCAACAGATCTCTAGAAACACGTGCGGGTGAAGACCATTCCCCTGTGTCCATGCCCTGGCAACTGAGAAAAATCTGCTTCCCAGTTTTCTACGCCCGGGATGTGAACTGCGGAGCAGTTGGAGGCTGTGGCTTCCGCCCACAGCCGCATCTGCCGAACTGCTCGGAAGGCTTGACGACTGCGTGTGCCGCCCTGGTGGTTGATGTACGCAACTGCCTTGGCGTTGTCCGACTGAATTCGGATCTGCCTGCCGTCCAGCTACCGCTGGAACACCTTTAGGGCTAAATCCACTGCCCTTATCCCCAGAACATTTAACCGAGGGGAGGACTCTGTCGGAGTCCAGGTTCCCTGAGTCGAGTGGTGGAGGAAGACCGCTCCCCACCCTGACAGACTCGCGTCCGTCGTGACCCCAGCCCCGGCTGGGGGCCGGAAGGATTTTTCCTTCGCCCAGGAAGTGGAAAGAAGACACCACTGAAGAGAGGTTTTGCTGCAAGGGAAAGAGAGACGTTCTTGTCTAGGGACGTCGACCTCCTGTCCCATTTGCGGTGTCCGAAAGAATCGGACGCCGACGAAACTGTGCAAGGGAACTGCCTCCCTTGCTGTCACCATCTTCCTGGGACAGTGCATGAGGCGCCTCAAGGGGTGACTGGGCCCGAAGGAGAGATTGCACCCCTGTCTGTAGTGAACGCTGACTATGCAACGGAAGCTTCACTATCGCTGAGAGAGTATAAAACTCCATCCCGAGATAAGTCAGTGATTGGGTCGGTGTCAGTTTTGACCCTGGAATTTTGATGATCTACCCGAACCCCTGGAGAGTCTCCAGAGCAATGGTCAGGTTGTGTTGACATGCCACCCAGGAGGGTGTCTTGACTAGAGGATCGTGTAGGTAAGTGATCACCGAGTGGCCCTGTAGGACCGCCACCACTGCTGCCATGACCTTGGTGAAGACCCGTGGGGCTGTCGCCAGGCCGAATGGCAGTGCCACGAACTGAAGGTGTTCATCCCTGATGGCGAAACGCAGAAAGCGTTGAAGCTCGGGTGCGATCGGCACATGGAGATAAGCATCCTTGATGTCAATTGATGGTAGGAAGTCTCCTTGTGACATCGAGGCTTCAGAGTGTTCACTGCCTGAAAAAGTGCATCGGCTCACTCGGGGGGTGGACCTTCCATTCACGTAGCCACATGGCCCTGCAGACTGCCACTGAATTGGTGGATGCTACCGCTGTACGGCTCGCAGAGTCCAGGAACGGCGTTCATGGCGTAGAACGAAAAAACCTACGCCTGAGAAGTGAAGGACACAACCTGCGTGGCAGAGTTATGTGCAACCGCAATAATCTCAGCCGGAGAAGCTGAGATAGCTTGGAGTGCCCTCACGGCTGCGAAGGCTGGAGCAAAAGATGCGACTATGGCTTCATAGATGGATTTCATCATAAGCGTTATTTGCCTGTCAGTAGCATTCGTGAGAGATGGACATCTGCCCCTAATACTACGGATCGAGCCGCCAGCCTAGAGACTGGAGGATCCACCCTGTGACACTGAGCTCAACCGTTAAGCACGTCAGGGGGGAAAAGGGTAACGCGTGTCAATAAGGCGCTTAGTAAGCGCTTGTCCGTCAAGTTCTGTGCTACTGGACGGCCCCTCTGGAGTTAGAGTGATCGAAACACGCACTCCTGATGAAGTCGGGGAAGGTTCCCAGCGGGCCCGCTTAGCCTATCATAGGCCGCGGTCCGTGACGGAGTTCTCACCGTGGGATCTGGGTGTTACCCCAGGATGTTGTACCGACTCAGAGGGACCTGGGAGCGATGAACTCACAGCTCCCTGGCCCTGTGGTATCGGTCTGGACTGCAAGGCTTCCAGTATCTTAGCAGACCCCCTGTCCATAGACAGAGTCCTGTGATGTGAAAGCTATTCAGAGATTTGCTGATTTCATCATGCAAACTCTGTCGCTGTCATCTGTGCAGTGCCCGTAATATAGCCGCACAAGAGGTACCGGTTGTAAAATAAGCCAGTGCCTTGGCACCCTTACTCTTTAAGAGCAGACAACAGCATATATATATATATACACATACACTGCGGCACCAAGGGGGGGACAGCACCTGAAAAACTGGTGCCCCCCAGTGCTCAGTGAGGGGGAAGGAGGATACCAACGTATGCTCCAGCCCTCCCTGCCGACGTCCAGTCGGCCGTCCCGTCGTTACCCCTGACTGGCAGGCCCGAGAACGGGAGTATATGGCACTAGGCCGTAAGAGCCAGGGACTAAATTTAAAAACGCGGCCTGCAGACATGGCGCGGTCGGCGCGGTAGTCCCAGTCTCACAAACCAGTCAGCAACCGCTGCGGCGTTTGTAACACAGATGCTGCATGCACTGTCCCTCAGGGGACACAGAGTACGTTATGATGCAGGGCTCTGTCCCTGTAGTCACAAAAGTGCGGGAATCTGGTGGCCTATAGTGATCAGTGAGGGGGGGCGGAGGACAGCGAGGTGTGCTCCAGCCCTCACTGTCGGCAACATACCGACCATCCCGCCCTTCTCCCTGACTGGCAGGCTCAGGGGCGGGAGTTTAACACACTAGGCCGCAAAAGCCGGGAACTAAAGTAAAAACCGCGGCCGGCAAACAGGCACGGTCGGTGCGGTAGTCCCGGACAAAAAATCCACACCGCAGTCGCAGCTGCGTCTGAGGCCAAGGTGCTTCATGCACCGTCCCAACGGGGACACAGAGTACCTGTAGATGCAGGGCCATGTCCCTGACGATACTCCGTCTCCTGTCCGGCAGATTCCCCCAGGGGCTGCGGATGTGGCTTGTGGCCACCAGATTCTCTGCCCCGGGTCTCCCTCAGCTGCAGCCAGAAGTTGCTGAAAACATGGCTGACGGCGTTCTCTGAGGAGGAGGGAGGCGTGGGCGTAGTCACAAAAAGTGCGGGAATCTGGTGTCCCAGCGTGGGTAGTGAGGGGGGCGGAGGACAGCTCAGTGTACTCCAGCCCTCACTGTCTGCGTCATACCGACCGTCCCGCCCTTTTCCCTGACTGGCAGGCCTGGGGGCGGGAGAATCCCATACTAGGCCGCAAAAGCCGGGGACTAAAGTTAAAATCGCGGCCGGCCGGCAGTGCACGGTCTGCGCGGTAGTCCCGGACCCATACGCACGCCGCAGTCGCTGCAGCGTCTGGGCCCAAGGTGCTTTATGCGCCGTCCCAACGGGGACACAGAGCACCTTGCCCTAGAAAGTGCGGGAATCTTCCAGTGCAGCGTCCCTCCCTTCCCCTGACTGGCAGGCCCGGGGGTGGGAATATGCGGTACTAGGCCGCAGAAGCCGGGGACTAGAGTTATAAGCGCGGCCGGCAAACAAGCGCGGTCAGCGCGGTAGTCCCGGCGCACTAACACGCCCAGCAGTGCTGCAGCGTGTATGACACAAGCGCTCCATGCGCCGTCCCCAAGGGGACACAGAGTACCTCACAGTAGCAGGGCCATGTCCCTGACGATACTCAGCTCCTGTCCAGCAGATTCCCCAGGGGCTGCGGAGGGAGCACGGTCCCAGTGTCTGGAGACCGATTATGGATCCCACTTCACCCAGAGCCCTGCAAGGATGGGGAAGGAAAACAGCATGTTGGCTCCTGCCTATGTACCCGCAATGGGTACCTCAACCTTAACAGCACCGCCGACCAGAGTGGGGTGAGAAGGGAGCATGCCGGGGGCCCTATATGGGCCCACTTTTCTTCCATCCGATATAGTCAGCAGCTGCTGCTGACTAAATTGTGGAGCTATGCGTGCATGTGTGCCTCCTTCGCACAAAGCATAAAAACTGAGGAGCCCGTGATGCACGGGAGGGTGTATAGCAGAGGGGAGGGGTTACACTTTTTAAAGTGTAATACTTTGTGTGGCCTCCGGAGGCAGAAGCTATACACCCAATTGTCTGGGTCTCCCAATGGAGCGACAAAGAAAGTGGGCGATGGGCTCTGTTCACACACGTCTTCTGTTGTTACGGGATGCATGGAGGTGATGACAGATGCTGCGCTATTCTGACCTTTCAAACAGCAAGAAATACCAGATGGAAAATGACTAACGAAGAAAGCATTCATGCCAGCTCCTGGAATTAAGCGCTCATCAATATAGCAGTATTAGGGCTGGAAGGCTGAGGGGATGGGGCTGAAAAGAAATATGATGGCGGCCAGTTAGTGGCAAGGGTGTCCACCACGTGGCTCTATCATGCAGAGCTCATGATTCCCATTTAGGGGATGAATATCCTCTTCCATGGTTATAATGACGGTATATAGTATGAGAGAGACGATTACCTTTAGTGCACAGTACTGATGGCGGTTTATCTGCATATTCCGATCACTGTATCTGTCCAGAGGGGTGAACATTATGCTGAACGGTCCGGCCCAATGACTGAATAACATGAACAGGCTATGGCGCAGGCTCTGCTGAGGAAAAATACTTCTTCTCTGGTGCACTGGAAACAAAAAGAGCATGTCCTAGTATATTCTTTACATCAGGATCACACCACAAACTATAAATTCCCTCAAGATCTGTGATGAAACCTTCTTCTACAGCCATCTGCAATCTAGCAACACCATAGAGACAATCTGGTGTCATACAGTTAAAGGGAATCTGTCTTCAGGTTTTTGCCACCTAATCTGAGAGCAGAATAACGTAGGGGCTGAAATCCTAAATCCAGCCATGTGTCACTTACTGGGCTGCTTGGTGTAGATTTAATAAAATCACTGTTTAATCAGCAGCAGATTATCAGAGGACTACTTGATGCGCTGCCAAGTAGTCCAGTGTATTTATGAGCTCTGTATAACTGCTAAATCTGCAGCAGAGAAACACAGTTTTATCAAAATGACAGCAAACAGCTCAGTAAGTGGCACATCGCTGGAATCAGGGTCTCTGTCTCTACATTATGCTGCTCTCAGGTGAGGTACAAAAAAGCCTAGTGATAGATTCCCTTTAATTAAGGTTCGTCGGGAACTGCAGACCATAATGTAATGGACTTGGCCTGAGGTCAGTTTTCTATTTCTATGATGGATTAGTTCAGAAATACAAAGGCAGTAAAAAGGAAAAAAAAAACATACAGAAAAAAATAAAAAATACATAAAATACATAAGAAAATACAAAGGAAATACAAAAGGTAATAAAACTACAAGGTCAGGTGCTTTGAGCGGATACATTTGTTTCTGCAGAATCTTTAGACTAAGCGTTCTTCTCTGTGTTGTAACAGGCTACATATGAGCAGAGGGTATATACCTGGAACGTTCTGAATGATATTCGCCACTAAGGCACTAAAATGGCATCGGATATCTTTCAGTGTATCAGAGTCCTTCTCGTTCTCCGCTTCCAATAATTGTCGGGTCAAGTCCACGTATTCCAGCAGAGTATTATTCAGGGAATGGGTCTCATTATCAAGGCCTCCACTTGCACTAAAAGAGAAAGCAACAGATGAGCGGCCATGCTGCATGTAGTGTGATTATACCGGTCACTAACGTGGGGTCTGCACAACAGGACGACGGGTCTTTTTCACAATTATTTCTGCTTTGCATTCAGACCGGACCCAACATTGTGCATGAACCCTAATCCAGATGACAGCCATGTGCTGCACACAGACTCTGCGCAGTAGCGGAGAACACCGTCATATATGCGGAATTACATGAAGCATGCCAGATTTTCCTTTGATTGATTGCAGCCGAATAAACTTCCAAATGAAAAGAGATGCATCGGAGCTGCAATAAGCCCCCAGTAGGCGTCATACTGGGACCAGGAGCCATAACCTTTGCTTTCTTTGTCGCTCCTAATTGGGAGACCCAGACAATTGGGTGTATAGCTATGCCTCCGGAGGCCACACAAAGTATTACACTAAAAGTGTAAAGCCCCTCCCCTTCAGCCTATACACCCCCCGTACTGCTACGGGCTCATCAGTTTTTATGCTTTGTGCGAAGGAGGTCAGACATCCACGCATAGCTCCACAGCTTAGTCAGCAGCAGCTGCTGACTATGTCGGATGGAAGAAAAGAGGGCCCATAACAGGGCCCCCAGCATGCTCCCTTCTCACCCCACTCTTGTCGGCGGTGTTGTTAAGGTTGAGGTATCCATTGCGGGTACGGAGGCTGGAGCCCACATGCTGCTTTCCTTCCCCATCCCTCAATTAGGGCTCTGGGTGAAGTGGGATCCCATCGGTCTCCAGGCACAGGAGACCGTGCTCCATCCACAGCTCCTGAGGACCCTGCTGGATAGGAGCCGAGTATCGTTCAGGGACATGGCCCTGCTACTTGGAGGTACTCTGTGTCCCCGTGGGGACTGCGCACAGCAACACTCCAGCATTGCTGGGTGTGCTAGTGCACCGGGGACAGCAGCGCTGGCTGCATTTGTGCCACTATACACTTCAGCGTCGCTGAGTGTGTTTGTGTCTTTCTTCCCGCCCCCAGCCCTGCCAGTCAGGGGAAGGGCGGGACGCTGTACAGGTCGGCAGCACTGAGGGCTGGAGCATGCTTTGCATACTCCACCCCCCTCACTCTGCACAGTGGGGCACCAGTTCCCGCACTTTTCTGGGTCACGCCCACGGCTCCCTCCTCTCCCCAGGACGCTGGCAGCCATTCCTCTCAGCTCTGCTAACGCTGGAGAGGACAGACAAGCTCAGGGACACCCAGGCAGGAATTCTGGTGCCCACACAACCGCTTTGCGCAGGCGGTAAGCAGCACCTGTGGTGCTGGCCCCACTAGTGCAGAAGTGTATTTATAGTTTATATGATTATAGTCTATACTTTACACTGTAGGGTGCACTGTTGATTTGTGGCTATATACCCTCCTGTATTGCTCAGAGGAGACAACAGCATGTCGTCCACAAATAGCAAGGGTGCCAAGGCACAGACTTACTATGCTGCCTGTGCAGCATGTACGGCTATACTGCCGGCAGGTTCCACTGACCCTCATTGTGTGCAATGCTCGGCCCCTGTGGCACTTTCTCAGCCGGAGCCTCTGCTAGGGGTGGCCCAGGGAGAACCACCTGTTGACACTGTCCAGGTGACAGGGACGGAGTTTGCAGTTTTTACTGAAAGACTTTCTGAGACTATGGCTAAGATATTAGAAGCCTTGCAGTCCAGGCCGGCATCTCAAGCCAGGGGCACTGTGGAATCATTGTCCCCTGGTTCCCCTCAGTGGGAACAGCAATGTCTTCCCGGGGTGTCTCATGGATCCCAGGGTGAGGTCTCTGACACGGACCGCAGCCCCAGACCGACTAAGAAAGCTCGCTATGAAATCCCCTCGACATCATCACAATGTTCAGGGTCTCAGCGAAAGGACTCTCTGTATGATGAAGCGGAGGTAGCTGATCAGGATTCTGATCCTGAAGCCGCTCTCAACCTTGATACTCCTGATGGGGACGCCATAGTGAATGATCTTATTGCGTCCATCAATGAAATGTTGAATATTTCTCCCTCAGCTCCTCCTGTGGAGGAGTCAGCTTCTCAGCAGGAGAAATTCCGTTTCAGGTTTCCCAAGCGTACAAAGAGTATGTTTCTGGACCACTCTGACTTCAGAGAGGCAGTCCAGAAACACCGAGCTTATCCAGATAAGCGTTTTTCCAAGCACCTTAAGGATACACGTTACCCTTTTCCCCCTGACGTGGTCAAGGGCTGGACTCAGTGTCCCAAGGTGGATCCTCCAATCTCCAGACTGGCAGCTAGATCCATAGTTGCAGTGGAAGATGGAGCTTCACTCAAGGATGCCACTGACAGATGGAGCTCTGGTTGAAATCCATCTATGAAGCTATCGGCGCGTCTTTTGCTCCAGCATTCGCAGCCGTATGGGCACTCCAAGCTATCTCAGCTGGTCAGGCGCAAATTGACGCACTCACACGTACGTCTGCGCCGCAGGTGGCGTCCATAACCTCTCAAACGTCGGCATTTGCATCCTACGCTATTAATGCTGTCCTGGACTCTGCGACCCGTACTGCGGTTGCAGCCGTCAATTCGGTGGCAATACGCAGGGCCTTGTGGCTGCGGGAATGGAAGGCAGATTCGGCTTCCAAAAAAGTGCTTAACTGGATTGCCATTTTCTGGCGACCGTTTGTTTGGTGAGAGATTGGATGAAATCATCAAACAATCCAAGGGAAAGGAAACATCCTTACCCCAGGCCAAACCAAAAACACCCCAACAGAGGAGGGGACAGTCGAGGTTTCGGTCCTTTCGGGGTACGGGCAGGTCCCAATTCTCCTCGTCCAAAAGGCTTCAGAAGGATCAGAGGAACTCCGACGCATGGCGGTCTAAATCACGCCCTAAAAAGACCGCCGGAGGTGCCGCTACCAAGGCGGCTTCCTCATGACTTACGGCCTCCTCACACCGCATCCTCGGTCGGTGGCAGGCTCTCCCGCTTTTGCGACACCTGGCTGCCACAAGTAAAAGACCGTTGGGTGAGAGACATTTTGTCTCACGGTTACAGGATAGAGTTCAGCTCTCGTCCTCCGACTCGATTCTTCAGAACATCTCCGCCTCCCGAGCGAGCCGAGGCTCTTCTGCAGGCGGTGGGCATTCTGAAGGCAGAAGGAGTGGTGGTCCCGGTTCCTCTTCAGCAACAGGGTCACGGTTTCTACTCCAACCTGTTTGTGGTTCCAAAGAAGGACGGGTCCTTCCGTCCTGTTTTGGACCTAAAACTGCTCAACAAACACGTAAGGACCAGGCGGTTCCGGATGGAATCCCTCCGCTCCGTCATCGCCTCAATGTCCCAAGGAGATTTCCTAGCATCGATCGATATCAAGGATGCTTATCTCCACGTACCAATTGCTCCAGAGCATCAGCGCTTCTTGCGCTTCGCCATAGGAGACGAACACCTTCAGTTCGCGGCACTGCCGTTCGGCCTGGCGACAGCCCCAAGGGTTTTCACCAAGGTCATGGCTACAGTAGTTGCGGTCCTCCACTCTCAGGGTCACTCAGTGATACCTTACTTAGACGATCTGCTGGTCAAGGCACCCTCTCAAGAGGCATGCCAACACAGCCTCAACGTTACTCTGGAGATTCTCCAGAGTTTCGGGTGGATCATCAATTTTCCAAAGTCAAATCTGACACCGGTCCAATCACTGACATATCTTGGCATGGAGTTTCATACTCTTCCAGCGATAGTGAAGCTTCCGCTGGACAAACAGCGTTCACTACAGACAGGGGTACAATCTCTCCTTCAAGGTCGGTCACACCCCTTGAGGCGCCTCATGCACTTCCTGGGGAAGATGGTGGCAGCAATGGAAGCAGTCCCTTTCGCGCAGTTTCACCTGCGTCCTCTTCAATGGGACATCCTACGCAAGTGGGACAGGAGGCCGACGTCCCTAGACAGGAACGTCTCCCTTTCTCAAGCAACCAAAGCTTCCCTTCGGTGGTGGCTTCTTCCCACCTCATTATCGAAAGGAAAATCCTTCCTACCCCCATCCTGGGCGGTGGTCACGACGGACGTGAGCCTGTCAGGGTGGGGAGCAGTTTTTCTCCACCACAGGGCTCAGGGTACGTGGACTCAGCAAGAGTCCTCACTTCAGATCAATGTTCTGGAGATCAGGGCAGTGTATCTTGCCCTAAAAGCGTTCCAGCAGTGGCTGGAAGGCAAGCAGATCCGAATTCAGTCGGACAACTCCACAGCGGTGGCTTACATCAACCACCAAGGGGGACACGCAGTCGGCAAGCCTTCCAGGAAGTCCGGAGGATTCTGCTGTGGGTGGAAGCCACAGCATCCACCATATCCGCAGTTCACATCCCGGGCGTAGAAAACTGGGAAGCAGACTTTCTCAGTCGCCAGGGCATGGACGCAGGGGAATGGTCCCTTCACCCGGACGTGTTTCAGGAGATCTGTTGCCGCTGGGGGATGCCGGACGTCGACCTAATGGCGTCACGGCACAACAACAAGGTCCCAACATTCATGGCTCGATCTCAAGATCACAGAGCTCTGGCGGCAGACGCCTTAGTTCAGGATTGGTCGCAGTTTCAGCTTCCTTATGTGTTTCCTCCTCTGGCTCTGTTGCCCAGAGTGTTACGCAAGATAAGGGCCGACTGCCGCCGCGCCATCCTCGTCGCTCCAGACTGGCCGAGGAGGTCGTGGTACCCGGATCTGTGGCATCTCACGGTCGGCCAACCGTGGGCACTGCCAGACCGACCAGATTTCCTATCTCAAGGGCCGTTTTTCCATCGGAATTCTGCGGCCCTCAACCTGACTGTGTGGCCATTGAGTCCTGGATCCTAGCGTCTTCAGGATTATCTCAAGAGGTCATTGCCACTATGAGACAGGCTAGGAAACCAACGTCCGCCAAGATTTCCTCCCTAAGGTGGTATCCCCTTTTCATCTCAATCAGGACATCTCCTTACCCTCGTTTTGTCCTCATCCAGTTCACCAATGTGAAAAGGATTTACACTTGTTAGATCTGGTGAGAGCACTCAGACTCTACATTTCTCGTACGGCGCCCCTGCGCCGCTCCGATGCACTCTTTGTCCTTGTCGCTGGCCAGCGTAAAGGGACACAAGCTTCCAAATCAACCCTGGCTCGGTGGATCAAGGAACCAATTCTCGAAGCTTACCGTTCCTCGGGGCTTCCGGTTCCCTCAAGACTGAAGGCCCATTCTACCAGGGCCGTGGGAGCGTCCTGGGCCTTGCGACACCAGGCTATGGCTCAGCAGGTGTGTCAGGCAGCTACCTGGTCGAGCCTGCACACTTTCACGAAACACTATCAGGTGCATACCTATGCTTCGGCAGATGCCAGCCTAGGTAGGCGAGTCCTTCAGGCGGCAGTTGCCCACCTGTAGGACGGAGCCGTTACGGCTCTATTATGAGGTATTATTTACCCACCCAGGGACTGCTTTTGGACGTCCCAATTGTCTGGGTCTCCCAATTAGGAGCGACAAAGAAGAAGGGAATTTTGTTTACTTACCGTAAATTCCTTTTCTTCTAGCTCCAATTGGGAGACCCAGCACCCGCCCCTGTTTTTGTATACACATGTTGTTCATGTTAAATGGTTTCAGTTCTCCGATATTCCTTCGGATTGAATTTACTTTAAACCAGTTTATAATTTTTTCCTCCTTCTGGCTTTTGCACCAAAACTGATGAGCCCGTAGCAGTACGGGGGGTGTATAGGCTGAAGGGGAGGGGCTTTACACTTTTAGTGTAATACTTTGTGTGGCCTCCGGAGGCATAGCTATACACCCAATTGTCTGGGTCTCCCAATTGGAG
Organism: Anomaloglossus baeobatrachus; assembly: GCF_048569485.1. NCBI lineage: Eukaryota > Metazoa > Chordata > Amphibia > Anura > Aromobatidae > Anomaloglossus > Anomaloglossus baeobatrachus. The sequence goes on from NC_134353.1 coordinate 126,540,561, forward strand.
CTAGAAGAAAAGGAATTTACGGTAAGTAAACAAAATTCCCTTCTTTGCAGCACAAGATGTACTTTTGAATGACGCCATTCAGGTCATCATGTGATGCACTGGAAAGCAGGAAAAAAAATTACAGGCGCAGCAAAATTGCAAAAAAAAAAAAAAAAAAAAGTACAATTCAACAATGGTTTTCTTCTAATCAAGTTTACCATAGGGTTAAAATGATAAGGGAATAGGATTTCCAGGTCCGTATGATTATGCAGATACCATATATGAACAGAAGACCGGCACTCCAAAACGTGCAGTAATCTTTAGAATTCAATCCATAGAAGCACAGTACAAACAAAAAGAACGCGTTTTTGGATAGACCTTTAGCCTTTATCAATTGGCAAAGGCTAAAAGTCTAGCCGAAAACGCGTTCTTTTTGTTTGTACTGTGCCTCTATGGATTCAATTCTAAAGATTACTGCAAGTTTTGGAGTGCCGGTCTTCTGTTCATATATTATTTGGGTGTGCCATCCCTTGACCGAGCACCTGCAATTTTGAGTGCCGCCTGGATATCACGTCTCATTATGCAGATACCAAACATAAACTGATTTTTTATTTAAATGGTAAAATAAAAATTGGAAATTTGTAAAAATGAAAAAAAAACAATTCCCGAGATCTGTGACATTTTTATTGGTTAATGGAGCTGTGTACGGTTTTACTTTTTGCACCTTGGGCTGATGTTTTCATTTATGCCATTTTGGGGTAATTATGATGTTTTGAGCGCCTGTTATCGCAGCTATTACTCTGTTTGAAAAAAAACCCTGCAATTTTGGCATCGTAATGTTTTTTTTTCCATTTTGTCTTTAGCCAATTAGGTTTAGTAATTTAACATTTTTTTCATATTTTAACTTTTTTTATTATTATTTCTTTCTTTTTTTTTTTTAATGTTCTGCTGTTATTGTTGGTCCCTCCTTAGGGGACTTGAACCTAAGATCATCCACTCTTGTACTATACACAGCTATACCACACTACTGCTAACAGCAAAAATCACAGTCTCCTATTAAACGCCGGCTTTCACAGGAGTAGCATGACAAGTACGGAGGTCTTCAGCAGACCCCCGCCCATCATGGCAACTCATCAGAGGCCGGCGATCACATCACGGGTGTACCGATGGGTGCATAGGATGACATCCCAATACTGGCGTGCTGTAAACTTAGCTGTGATATTCAGCCATCATCTGCTATCATCTGCTGGTAAAGATGCAAGCTCAGCTTGTGAGCCCGCATCAAAGTCAGAGAGCCGGCATATGATGCACATGTAAGGGGTTAAAGAGTTTGTCTCAAGTGAGAAAACATTCTGCTATCAGCTGTTGTAGTTACTAAAAAAACACTATTATTTACGCTCCCTGGGTCTCCACTGCACTGTTGGTCGCAGCGCTGATATCATGTTGACAGCACTGCAACCAATAACTCCAGTCCAGCATCCAATATCATTTATGAACGAGTTGCAGAGCTCACTGATTGGCTACAATTTTGCTAACTTTATGTTAGTGCTAGAGACAAGCAACAAAGATCAGGGCAGCAGCCAAGACTCTGATGAACCCAAAGAGGGTAGTTAATCAGTTTTTTTTCTTATTATTATAACCACTACAGTTTATATCAGACAGTTTTCAGAAAATGGACAACCCCTTTAAATAAATGACAGACCCCACACAAAGCATTTGTGACATAACAGATTCTCTCCTCAGCACAATGTATAGAAGGGGACGGGAACCTTTTTGGCTGAGAGAGCCATGAACACCACATATTTTAAAATGCAATTTCGTGAGAGCCATACTCACCAGGGGGATAGCGCCGGTGGTAGATAGGTTAAGAAGGTCCTAGGAGGCAGGGTAGGCAATGCTGCAAGCACGGAGGAGGGGGTGTCGTGGCTTAAGAGGGTCAGTGTGCGGCAGCAGAGGGTCGGTGATACTGCAAGATCGTGGGGTGTTGCGGTGGTGAGTAGTCCTGATCTGCCGGCGGGCTGCTTTGAATCTACCGCAGTTGACGAGATCGACTTCAAGAAAATGGCCGCGGTGCATGCGCAGATCAATGCGATGGACTTAAAGGATAAAATGACCTAGGAGTCCTATCTGCGCACGCGCCGCCTCCGTGGCCACTTTCTTAAAGTCGATCTTGTCAATTGCGAGAGATTCAAAGCAGCCCACAGATCAATGGCACCCGCCGCCGCAACACCCCACGAGCCCACAGTATCACTGACCCTGCGCCACCACTGCCGGCCCGGTAAGCCACATGCAGTTTCTAAGATGCACCCCAATTTTCCTCCAGGTTTGTGGGGGGAAAAAAGTGCGTCTTACAAACCGGAAAATACGGTATTTTTTTTAAATTAAAGATTTGTCTGCGAGCCAGATGCAGCCATCGAAAGAGCCACATCTGGCTTGCGAGCCATAGGTTCTCGACCCCTGATGTATAGTGTAAGTAATGCCAATTCAACAATATAAAAACAACAGCCTGAGAAAATACAGACCCCTTAATTATTCCATTATATAACCTACTTGTGACTAATGACACCAGCATCTGCCAGCAGTTCAAATATCCGGACCAGCTGCACTCGTAATATATCTCGACGCCTGCGCCGCTTCATGTTCTGTTGAAATAAAACGATAAACACGGAAACTTCATTTTGTCAAATGTTTAAAAGAGATTTTCTGAAACTGTAATACAACTGGCACATCTGATCAATGGGGTGAGTCCAGTGCGCACCGTTCCCCTTTTATTACTTAACCACCAGTACCAGACCCGATTGTATCAGCAGTGGACGCAAACATCAGCTGCAACCGCCGCCATCACATGTATGATCAGGTGCCTGGATACAATGAAGGGGGTGCAGAGCTCACCGGAGTCAAACACCCACCCATCTGACCTATTCAAAGTACGCTCTGACAAGTTAATCCAATTTCAAATACAGTATACCACAAAAGTGAGTACACCCCTCACATTTTTGTAAACGGTGTGTTATATTTTTTCATGCAACAACACTCACAATATGACACCTAGATACAGTAGTCAGTGTACAGCTTGTATAACAGTGTAAATTTTGTGCCCTCTAAATAACTCAACACACAGCCATTCATGTCTAAAAGCACTGGCAACAAAAGTGAGTACACCCTAAGTGAAAATGAACACATTCTGTAAATGTCAATATTTTGTGTGGCCACCATTATTTTCAAGCACTGCCTTTTCACTTTTGGGCATGGAGGTCACTAGAGCTTGACCGGAGCCACTGGACTCCTCTACCATTCTCCATGATGACATCACACAGGTTTTGGATGTTAGAGACCTTGTCTAGGCTCCTCCACCTTCATTTGAGAAGGCCCCACAGATTTAGGTCTGGAGACATTCTCAGCCAGTCCAACACCATTATCCTCAGTTTCTTTAGAAAGGCAATGGTCATCTTGGAGGTGTGTTTGGGGTCATTAAGCTGGAATACTGCCCTGCAGCCCAGTTTCTGGAGGAAGGGGATCATGCTCTGCTTCAGTAGGTCACCGTACATGTTGGCATGCATAGTTCCCTCAGTGAACTGTAGCTCCCACAGCCGGCAGCACTCCTGCAGCCCCAAATAATGACACTCTCACCACCATGCTTTACTGTAGGCTGGACACACTTGTCTTTGTCCACCTTATTTAGTTGCTCCCACACACACTTGGCACCGTCTGAAACAAATCGGTTTATATTGGTCTCATAAGATTAAAGGACATGGTTCCAGTAATCCATGCTCTTAGTCTTCTTGTCTTCAGCAAACCGTTTGCGGGTTTTCTTGTACATCATCTTTAGCACCGGCTCTCTTCTGGGACGACAGCCATGCAGACCAATTTGATGCAGTGTGATACAGCACCGACAGGCTGCCCTCCCACCCCTTTAAAAGAAGCTGGCCGCGCTCATATGTGTATTTTGAAAAAAACCTCTGGAAATGACGCTGACCATGTGCACTCAATCTCTTGGTTGATTATAGTGAGGTATGTTCTGAGTGGAAACTTTTGTTGCCAGTGGTTTAGACATTAATGACTGTGTCTGACTAATTGATTAATGACTGTATGTTGAGTTATTTAGAGGACACCAAATTTACACGGTTATACAAGCTATACACTGACTACTGTACATTGTATGAAAGTACCAGATCTTTGGGGCTGTCCCATGAAGATATAATAAAATATTTACAAAAATGTGAGGGGTGTACTCTACCTCGTGATATACTGTAACTCCAATTTTCTATCAATATTTAGTCTCCAAAGAGGGTCATCAGTACTAATATATATATATATATATATATATATAAACAAAGCATATGAGAAAACTATGGATGGATGGATACATTTTTATCTATCTATATCTATCTATCTATATCTATATATGTATATATCTACATCTATCTATCTATACATCTACATCTATTTATCTATACATCTCTATATATACACCATATTTTTCGGACTATAAGACACACTTTTTCCCCCAAATGTTGGGGGACAGTGGGGGTTGCGTCTTATAGTCTGAATGTAGGGCTGCAGGGAATGAGGGTGCTGCGGTGGAGCGGGTAATCGGGGGCACGAGCAGGCTGTGCAGCACCTGCCGTGACCACATGGCCCCGCTCATTTCATATGCATGCCCATCATTCTGCCCATTTCTCAGCGCAGAAGCCGGTGCTGACAGGTGGGCGAGGTGATGGGCTGGGGATGCGCGCATACTAAACAGCCGGCCCGCATGACCACCTCTGGCAACTACAGCCTGGAATGCTCATGTGTGGCTGTATTCACTGCCCCCTGCACATCATCATCAGCGCGGGGTGCAGTGAATAAATATACTCACCCGTCACCGTTGTCTGCAGCATCGCTCGTTCTCCTGTCTGTGCCGGCCGCGGCTGTGTGTGGAGACTAGCGGTGCGTACAGCGATGACGCACATGCGTGGAGAGAGAAAAGGTGAGTATGAACGTTTATTTTTTTTGTGTGTCACAGGATGTGGCCATACACCAGGATGGGGTATATAGCAGGATGGGAGCACATACCAGGATGGCAGTATATAGCAGGATGGGAGCTATACCAGGATGAGGGACATATATATACAAGGCAGGAAGATCATTACCAGGATGGGATACCCTAGTAGAGAATTTGGCGGACATTACCCCCATAACAGTGTCAGCAGCAGATCCAGATTTTCATATTTTTCTTCTCTAAAACCAGGGGGCGTCTTATGGTCTGCTGCGTTTTATATTATATTATATTATATTATATATATATATATATATATATACATATATATACATATACATATATATATATATATATATATATATATATATATATATATATATATATATATATATGTATATATACACACACACACACCTCATTTTTCCGATGATTATATATATATATATATATATATATATATACACATACATATATATTATATATATATATACACATATACATACACACACACCTATACATCTATCTATAGATATCACACACACACACACACACACACACAACTGTATGTAACTATATATTTTTATAAAGAGGGGAAAAAAATAGGAATCACACTATGAATAATACAAGAGTGAAAAAATATAATTACCTCTGGCCTCCTATCAAGTGCTTCTTTAATTATGGGGTGCAGCTCCTCAATTAATTCCCTGGATACAAACAACACACAGTCGTATTAGACAATTGTTGTGAACACATCTACACTATGGAGTTTACATAATTTACTAATGTGAAGAAGCTCTGGAGTGTAACATTCCTGGGTGGCAAAGAGGAAGACGGTCATTAATACAAGTGAAAGATTATACTTGTTGTTACAAGGGATTTTAGGGATCTAAAAAATGAATGACTACTACATGGAATAAGCAACACTGAAAATAAAGCAGATACTGTCAAATTCAGGCATGAATGTCTTCACTTCCTGCATTAGATTGTTTTACCTTTCAATCAAAATGCCACAAATAAGACATTTAGTAATAAAGTTGCACCAAATGGTAAACATATTAAATAAGTTTTTCAAGTATTATAGTAAAACACCCCAAAAGCTTGCATTTTTACATTCTTTAGAAAGTGTGAGGCTCCTATCCATATAGTACCATGGTATGGAAAATAAGCCCCATGAGAGCGCTGCCAGACACCCGGTGAGACGTCAGAGATCACTGAAGAGATGGCTCTGCAGTAAAACAATTTTCTGTTGCGTTTCGGGGAAAAGTTCCCCCCGTACATATAACATTATGCATTTGTTTTTCTCCAATACCTCTTATACATGGCCTGTGATTGGTGATTGATATGGCATGTTAACTTGAAGGGTAATATTTAGAATAAACAGAAATAGTCCATACATGTGGGTGATTTTGGTTTTGCGAAAATGGGAGAAAAAAAAAAAAAAAGGGAACCTTTATTCCTATCCAGCATTACCCCTTCAAGCTGAAGGACACCTCACGACCATGAAATGAGAAGTCACTGGAATACATGTTGGACAATGTTATTTTGTGTTACCAGTAACTTGTCAAGTAAACCGCATCTTACCGAAAAGCTCCAGGGTTGGTCCTGCCAAGGCCCAGAACAAGAGATTCTGTGATTTCCATGCTCTCAGAACGCATCATTGGTACTATGTGCTTGAATAGGGATGAGGGGGACGGACTGCCGATGATCTGGAAAATACGACCGATTGTACAAATCACTTTAGTAGGTGGCGGTAGAAACTTCCAACTATGCTCAAAGCGGTTGGTACCATGACCCTGTATGCAAAGTATATTGAGCCGAACAATGGCAGCGACAATCGCTTAGCCCCATACAGTTTGCACGTTATGTACATTGCTAGACTTTTTCCAGCAATCCCATAGGTAATGAATAGAGCAATGGGACGCACTGCAATAGTTGTACCCCCAGAGAGCAGCAAATCATCATCTATTCTGTGATCAGGTGATAACGATAATAGAGTGCATATACTCAAGCATAAAAATACATGTATAGGATCGCTATAGACAGAAGTAAGAGACATTAAGAGGTTTATTCCCATCTCCAAGATCCTATCCAAATATGTAGTAGGTGTAAATTATAATAATTTTAGCAAATATCTCGTAGAAATGTAATATAGTTCCCTGAAATAACCATGTCTCCTACCTCATGTGCAGGGCATTGCAGTTTAGGTATCTATGGTTACAACCACAAGCAACTAACTAGCACAATATGAGTGGTCGTAGCCATGTATACCTAAGCTGCAATGCCCTGCACATGAGGTAAGTGACATAGTGAATCAGGAGAACTATACTACATTTCTAATTGGAGGTGTTTGCTAATATTATGACACCTACGAAATATTTGGACAGGATCTTGGATATGGGAATACCCCTTTAAGGTTGTTAGAACACAAAGATTTCACTGTTTCTTTAAAAAGGTGAATATTGTCAGCAAAACTGATTGCAAATATTGATCTACAATTTTATTTTTTTTAGAAAAGAGAAATGGAAAAGCAAGAGCAGAACTCCATTAACAGCTAGTTTGTTAGATTGATAAATGAACAGCATAAAAAAACAAAGGCAGAAGTTCCCTTACAACATTAGTCTTTATGGATGACTTACTTTAGAGTCAATGCAATATCCACTGTCAGGGGTAGACGCCAGCGTCTCTGGAGGGGAACATCGAACAGAACCAGCAGATGCGGAAGAACCGGTGGATGTTGCTGCACTGCAGCAAAGAATCAAGTAGTTTCTCCAAAGGCCGATATAAGAATCGCTGCCGGTGACTGCAGTCACTTTCTTTGCATTAATGGGACTGCTGAAAAAAGGAATAAAGGAAATTAAAAGTTGATTTTGAAACATTTTAAGGGATTGTCAAGGACTTTTATTATTTTTGTGTATGGGGCTTAGAACAGGCAGGTAGCTACTAATTACCTGACCGTTCTGCATAGGGACAGGCTCAAACGGGGCTTCTGTTGCTTTAATTTACCACTCGTCAACAGAGCAGCTCTTTCTCTTCCACTCTGTCGACGTGGCGTCACTGCAGTCGTCGTGCTGACTGAAAGCTGGCTCTCCGCAGGTAGGCAGCAGGGAGCTAGCAGTCAATCACCAAGTGATCAGCAGAGACGCCTTGTTGACAGAGCTGAGCAGAAGAGAAGAAGCTGTCGACGTGACATCAGTAGAAGCCACAGAATCACCAGCAGGAGCTGTCCGATTCAGCATAGATCAGCGCTCCGCAATTGCTGGCAACTACTTGTCTGTTACTTCCTAGTCCCATTCACAAAAATAATAATAGTCCTAGATAAAGATCTCTATAAGGCCCTCTTCACAAGTCAGTGATTCCGGTATGTATGTTGCCATTTATATAAGTACTGGAATCACGGAGATACGCAGACCCATTAAAATCAATGCGCACACATCAGTGATTTCTCAGGAACTGCGTGGCGCACAAACATGTCTGTATGGCTTTAAGTCTGTTTTTCTCCGGCACCACCGATGTCACACGGACCACACAGTGGTGTGATCCGTGTGACACACACCAGAGAAAACATGTGTGTGAATTAAATGAATTTCTATACTCCCCCGTCTCCAGCGATGCGGTCTTTGGCGCTGCTGTCACTTCCTTCAAGGCCCGCTCATTATGCTCATGCATATTCACTGCACCATGGCAGTATAAACCAGAAGAAGAGGGCATCACATGTAGTGCAAAACATAAGGGCAAGGCGTCACATGTACGGGCAAGTCCTCCATGTCCAGGTCTCCTCTGATCAGGTATCTATTCCAATCCTTTCACCACTTAAACTATCTAAACTATTTGTGGGGTGTGCACCATGTTGTGCTAAGGCCACTAGTGCTTTAGTCCCTTTGGCACCACATTGTTTGCACATACCCCATGTGATGTCCCCTCTTTTTGTTTACATGTTCACTTTACACTAGGCTGACTGTTACATCCACGCCACGTCACCTGTTTCCCAGTTCTGCATTTTTCACTTTTATTAACATGTGATATACACGTCATACTGCAGAACTGCGTGTTTCATATTCCTCTTCATTTTTCTCCTGGTCATATATTTTTATTATCTGCCAACTATATTGTCACAATTTCTGCTATTTATTGTTCCTGGACGGTTTACCATATATTACGGAGTCTCTGCCCTTATGTTTTGCACTACATATGATTCCCTCTTCTTCTGGTTTATACTGCCATTGTGGCGGTCTCTTTTTTTTAAGCAATAAATCATTTGTTTTTTGACCTTATCGGTTTTCGTGGAATTTTTTCTACATTTCTGTGTCTCTCATGTATTTTTCCGTAGGTCGTTCTATATCCTTACAGCCCTCTCTATTATTCAATTGCGATATATGTACTTATTTATGTACGGTTGTCTCTTTTGATCTATCTCGGTATTCATATTCACTGCACCGCGGACCCAGAAGCAACAGCATGGTGACACCGCAGCGGCCAGTCATCAGCACCAGGGACAGGCGAGTAAAAAGTTCCTACTCTCACGGATAGCGCACAGACAAGACAAATGTGCCAAAATCACAGCACACAGAGGGCCACACGCACCTTCAACACGTCAGTCAAAATGTGTGCTTTTTTTCACTGACGTGTGAAAGCGCCCTATAAAGGAGGTAATTATCAAGTTTATAGCTAGATGCGTTATATTCCTTGTTTCCACCGCAAACAATGTCTTACTTTATATCGACTTGTGGTGAAAGCAGCTGGAGGCGGGTGTACGAAAACATCCAGGCATAGCTGACAGCTGTGGGGCAGTACTTGGGCAGGTTCTCCTGTTTCATGAAGCTGGACAGGCTTATTATCCAAGGATCCTGACCCTGAGTGACATGTGCAAAGATCCAGGTGTGGGATGGACTGACCACATCAAACTGATGGCTGATGGGGGATGAACTCCACTCTGCGAGCGTCTGAAGATCTATGGAGCTAGGACAGTACAGCAAAGTGGTCTAAAGAAGAGAAATAAGAAAAATCAGACCAGACCTAGATGAATCCTCAAGAGGAAATCACAGAAACGGGACATCAAAATAACTAAAGGCTAAACACAAAGAAATATTAACACATGCAGTTTACTTTATGTAAAGACTAACCATTGTTTTAATTATTATCTCATAAATCATTAATACATGTGAAAACAATGAACTTTGTAATATATCTTAGAAGAGAAATTTGCTTCTTTCTCCTCCAGGACTCTTGTTTCATTCTCAAAAAGCCTCTAAAATGTGTCTTCAATTAATACAGATCTTTCATGACTAAGATGGGAGATGAAAGTTGGTGATCATAAAAGTTCAATGGAGTCTTCTAACTGGGATTTCACGAAAACTTGCAGCAAAATGTCAGTCTCAGAACAGAAAAGGCGCTCAGTGCACCCCTGGTAGGGCCAAGCGGCTCTGTGCACCCCTGGTAGGGCCAAGCGGCTCCGTGCACCCCTGGTAGGGCCAAGCGGCTCCGTGCACCCCTGGTAGGGCCAAGCGGCTCCGTGCACCCCTGGTAGGGCCAAGCGGCTCCGTGCACCCCTGGTAGGGCCAAGCGGCTCTGTGCACCCCTGGTAGGGCCAAGCGGCTCCGTGCACCCCTGGTAGGGCCAAGCAGCTCCGTGCACCCCTGGTAGGGCCAAGCAGCTCCGTGCACCCCTGGTAAGGCCAAGCAGCTCCGTGCACCCCTGGTAGGGCCAAGCAGCTCCGTGCACCCCTGGTAAGGCCAAGCAGCTCAGTGCACCCCTGGTACGGCCAAGCAGCTCAGTGCACCCCTGGTAGGGCCAAGCAGCTCAGTGCACCCCTGGTAGGGCCAAGCAGCTCCGTGCACCCCTGGTAAGGCCAAGCAGCTCAGTGCACCCCTGGTACGGCCAAGCAGCTCAGTGCACCCCTGGTAGGGCCAAGCAGCTCAGTGCACCCCTGGTAGGGCCAAGCAGCTCCGTGCACCCCTGGTAAGGCCAAGCAGCTCAGTGCACCCCTGGTACGGCCAAGCAGCTCAGTGCACCCCTGGTAGGGCCAAGCAGCTCAGTGCACCCCTGGTAGGGCCAAGCAGCTCAGCGCACCCCTGGTAGGGCCAAGCAGCTCAGTGCACCCCTGGTAGGGCCAAGCAGCTCCGTGCACCCCTGGTAAGGCCAAGCAGCTCCGTGCACCCCTGGTAGGGCCAAGCAGCTCCGTGCACCCCTGGTAAGGCCAAGCAGCTCAGTGCACCCCTGGTACGGCCAAGCAGCTCAGTGCACCCCTGGTAGGGCCAAGCAGCTCAGTGCACCCCTGGTACGGCCAAGCAGCTCAGTGCACCCCTGGTAGGGCCAAGCAGCTCAGTGCACCCCTGGTAGGGCCAAGCAGCTCCGTGCACCCCTGGTAAGGCCAAGCAGCTCAGTGCACCCCTGGTACGGCCAAGCAGCTCAGTGCACCCCTGGTAGGGCCAAGCAGCTCAGTGCACCCCTGGTAGGGCCAAGCAGCTCAGCGCACCCCTGGTAGGGCCAAGCAGCTCAGTGCACCCCTGGTAGGGCCAAGCAGCTCCGTGCACCCCTGGTAAGGCCAAGCAGCTCAGTGCACCCCTGGTAGGGCCAAGCAGCTCAGTGCACCCCTGGTAGGGCCAAGCAGCTCCGTGCACCCCTGGTAGGGCCAAGCAGCTCCGTGCACCCCTGGTAGGGCCAAGCAGCTCCGTGCACCCCTGGTAGGGCCAAGCAGCTCCGTGCACCCCTGGTATGGCCAAGCAGCTCCATGCATCCCGGGTAAGGCCAAGCAGCTCTGTGCACCCTGGTATGGCCAAGCAGCTTCATGCATCCCTGGTATGGCCAAGCAGCTCCGTGCACATGCTCACCTAATTGTTTTCCATCCATCTCTGCCCTTCTCTGGTTCCAATCAAAACAAAGAAGGTTTGGAGATGGATGCTAAAAAAGAAGCGGAAAGGTGAACTGAGCTATTGGGCCAGACCAAGAGTGCACAAAGAGCCTGTGCTTGGTTTCAACAGTCATTTTGTCTTGACTCCCTTTAAGCCAAGGCCCAATTGGTCTATTTGGGGTCCATGCCTCAAAGCGAGGTTAGAGCAGGCAACACTTCCTCATCCTTCATCATCAGTAATGTATCAGACATGTAGTACTGTAATGACATACAATTAACAAGATTGAAGAGATCATAAGACTCAGCTGCCAAGCCCAGATCATGAGACTATGAACACCAAAATAAAACCTGAACTTAGCCTACAAATTTTTACTACTGCTTACTAAACTTACTAAAACTCAAACTACACAGTGGGACTATGAGCTGCCCCTGTACGTCCACACCTTTAACAGCTATAACCACCGTCCCTACCCATCACTACAACTTCCTATATACAGAAGACATACGCCGCTTGCTCTACATCACACACTAGAAGCTGTACATGTAATATTTTACTAATAACCGGACATAAAAGCAGCACAGATCATTGCTCCTCCTGTACAAGGTAGAACTATACAACGGGAGATAACGTTATCATGCCGGACGCACTATCTCACTATAGATAGGATTTTCTATGATGTATGAACCCATGGTCTGCACAGCCTTTGTACCTGGGTCTAGGATCTACTAGGTATCTGATCATTTTACCTGATCGGCTCCTGTGAGGTGTATGAAGCTTTCCAGAATGGACGGACTAAGCCTGTCCATTACATCAATAGCCAGCTCCTCGTCACCCTACAACAGAGAAACACAGAAAGGAAAATAAATGAAGAAACTACAACATCCCCAAACTCAGCTATACCAAATCATTTCCACACAGTGATGCAACAAATCTCCTCCGTACAGAAACAGGATGGAGGAGGCACAAAAGGTCTTATTAAAGCATCACAACGAAGCTACGCTCTCACCTTCGAAATTTCAAGGACTGTATAGAGAGCTCGTATCTCCCGGAGGACGTTGACGGCTAACCTCCTGGTGCCGGGCCGGCTGTTACACAAAATCACCAGTGCAAACCCTTCTACAACATGGAAAACACTGGAGGCCGGACTCCTTTCCAGAGGGAGAGTATGGGAGGCTCCATTGTGCATACCCCGCTGCAAACAGTAAAAATATATGTAAAAATCAAGCCCCCAACAGGTTTCTGTGTATGAAAAGCGCTTAGTGGTTATGGCTTCCTCTCCAACAAGATCACTGGGGAAGTAGGGGCAAGGAGAAGGGCTGTTTGGCTTTAATGCCACATTTTCACCATTTCTGCATTTACAACTAAAATGTATTTTGGGGGGATTTTATGTGAAATACCAACACAAAGTAGTAACTGTAAAAGAAATGATCGAGCAGTTGGACGCTCAGACGGGCTCAACTCGTGTACCAAGTATAATGGAAGTCAACGGGGAACTAGAGCAATTTTTTGGGAAGATCTTCTGGAGAAATGTTCGAGTTCCCCATTGATTTCCATCATATGTTGTAAACGAATCAAGAAAGTTCGAGTGTCCAACTGCTTGTTACAAGTACTGAGCACCCGAGCATAGTCGTCCTCGCTCATCAATAGTATTAATGTAATCCAAATTGTACATTTTCAATAAAAACTATAATATTTCTATGACTGTGTGTTGCTACATACATACATACACATATACATATATACACATATATATTTTTTTATAAGCACACAGTAAGAAATATATATATATACACACATATATATATACACACACACATACATTATATATATATATATATATATATATATATATATATATATATATATATATATATATATATATATATATATATACACATACACACACACACATAATATATATATATATATATATATATATATATATATTATTAGACACACACACATATACACACACAACACACAACACACACACACACACACAACACACACACACACGTTCAGCCGTTTTGAGTACAGCTTTATGTAATCCAGAGGTATATCCCGACATCTCTACGGACTGCACTTCTACTGATCCAACTACATGTGTGGATCTGAGCAGTTGAGTGATATCCAATCCGTTTTAAACACAGATTGGTTGTTGGTGCTTTTTATAGTATTATATTACGATTAAGTACAGGTGTCTGAAACACATTTATGTGCATTTTTTTTTTTTTATTTTGCTATGGACTTTAAAAGTGGATCAATAAATTAGTTCTGATTTTTTTCTATTGAATCCGTTGTCTATCCTTTGCTATTAGCAATGTAAAATAGATCATAAAACCTGAAATAAGGATCTGTGCATACTGTCATTGTTCCACAACCATGTTTCAGGTGAAAGTGCACCATGCTGATGTATTTCAAGCAAAAACAGAAACAGGAACCCCATGAACCCATACTAACGCTGCGAGCCCACGATCAGTGTTCACAGCATGTTGGATGCAGCGTGCGTCAGCTGTGTCCAAAACACTGCATTGTACAGTACGAGCACAGTGGATGGGATTTATAGAAATCTTTCCACTGTGCTAGTTTTTCCCACAGCAAAAACTGACCAGCAGTGCGGCTTCCCAAGCCTCAGCATGTCAATTCTGTGCTGCAGAAACGAGTGTTCTTCACAGGGAGAACACACAAGAGACCGCAGCGCCCCAAACCCTGATCGTGGGCATGAGTAGCTGCAGTCTCCTGCGGAGAATCGCAACGTGGTGGGTCCTGATCGTGTGCATATACCCAATAGGATACACCAAGTAAAAAGGGAAGCATCGTTAAAGGGGTATTTCCATTTGTAAGTGATTACTACAGTTAGGGGTGCTTCACACACAGCGAGCTCACTGCCGAGATCGCTGCTGAGTCACGCTTTTTGTGACGCAGCAGTGACCTCATAAGCGATCTCGCTGTGTGTGACACTGAGCAGCGATCTGGCCCCTGCTGCGAGATCGCTGCTCGTTACACACAGCCCTGGTTCGTTTTCTTCAAAGCCGCTCTCCTGCTGTGACACACAGATCGCTGTGTGTGACAGCAAGAGAGCGACAAATGAAGCGAGCAGGGAGCAGGAGCCGGCGTCTGACAGCTGAGGTAAGCTGTATCCAAGATAAACATCGGGTAACCAAGGGGGTTACCCGATATTTACCTTAGTTACCAGCCTCCGCAGCTCTCACGCTGCCTGTGCTGCCGGCTCCGGCTCTCTGCACATGTAGCTGCTGTACACATCGGGTTAATTAACCCGATGTGTACAGCAGCTAGGAGAGCAAGGAGCCAGCGCTAAGCAGTGTGCGCGGCTCCCTGCTCTCTGCACATGTAGCTGCATTACACATCGGGTTAATTAACCCGATGTGTACAGCAGCTAGGAGAGCAAGAAGCCAGCGCTCAGTGTGCGCGGCTCCCTGCTCCCTGCTCACACTGGTAACTAATGTAAACATCGGGTAACCATACCCGATGTTTACCTTAGTTACCAGTCTCCGCAGCTTCAAGACGGCGGCTCCGTGCAAGCGCAGCGTCGCTTGCACGTCGCTGCTGGCTGGGGGCTGTTCACTGGTCGCTGGTGAGATCTGCCTGTTTGACAGCTCACCAGCGACCATGTAGCGATGCAGCAGCGATCCTGACCAGGTCAGATCGCTGGTCGGATCGCTGCTGCATCGCTAAGTGTGAAGGTACCCTAAGTCATGCATCACCTTATTACTGATGCGGGGACAAACATTCAATGCCATCACTCAGGATTACAGTGGCCACAAAGGCCTCCAGTGGTGCAGGGTAATTACACCACAGATCGTGGATGTATTTCACTCTCTGGATCTGTGGGGTCCCAGAGGTCGGATTTCCACCAATCATAAACTGATGCCATATTATAGTAATATATTATCCTGTTCTGGGATGGGTTCCTGTCTATCCCCAAATCTGGCAGAGTTATGATGAGGGGGAATACCTGTGCGTCAGTGTTTTTATTGTGCATTTGAACCGCCTGTTTCCACTGATTTATCAGCTGCACCAGCATCTTCACCGCATTGTCTAGAAGTGATGGGTGCACATCAGTCACTTCCCGCACAATGAAATACACGAATCCGGAAAGCACATCCTCCCGCCAGTCGGGAAAATCAAGCATCAGAGCCTGTAAGGTATTGAAAGCCAGCCCACGCAGCTCTTCATCCATATGAATCGTCAGCCTGGAAGACAAAGAACAGCCATGTAGCACAGCGGCCGCAGCGAGCATCGTTTGTCCTGGTGAAAGGAGCAGGTTAAATGGTTAGCAATTACAGCATGGGATTGGTAATTTTTAGGTTTCCGAGTAACTGCGCGGCTTCAGAGCGGAGCTGTGCTAGAGTAACATAATACCCAGACGGCAGGAGAGATAACACCGCGCCATTCTCAGTATGATACAGAATATTCCATCACAATGCGCTATAGAGAGGAGCAGGGATACATTTATGGAGGTATTTGTTGGACTCGCATTATCCATCAGAGCAAATATTTCAGCATTTATATCTTTTCTTTGTCTGGATGTTGATTATTATAGACACATAAAATGTAAGATATCAGTTATAATGGGAAGCATTTTCCAAGTGGAAAGCCCTCTAACTATTGGACGCATCATTCATAAGCCTTAGAGTAACCCATAGCACAGGCTCAGATGAGCGCTAAAATTATTGGGACCGTTCGCTCTGTGCGCTGCTCCACATTACAGATGGTTGCAGGAGCGGCCTGCCATTACATACACTATAACAACCATAAAATCAGACCACCGTGGACAGTGCTTTTTTCCCCCACATACACAGAGGTTACTGGATCACTGCTCATTTGCACCAATACAATAGTTTTCTAACTATAAGATGCATCTTTTTAACAAGTTAAAGTCTTGTTAAAATGTATGGGCGTCTTACAGTGCCAGGCCCCATGGACTGTTCATTAAATCATAAGGTAGAGCATTCATGAGCTCTGCGCTCCTATCGCTGAGATAACTAAGCGGCTGCACAGTTCTCTCTCCATCTGTGAGCAGGAGACTGAGCTGAGATTGCTAGCAGGTTAGGGAAAGCTTGTGTGCACATGAGGGTTAATAGGAGAAGGAAGGAAAGAAATCCAGCATCAGGTTCTTTCTTAAAAGTGGTATCCAAATTTAATTAGAAAGTCATACGTGCAAAAAATGTAAAAACATAAGTCCCATGCTCAGGCAAACACAGGGCCCACTCCTTACGCGTTTCGGATTGCTCCTTAGTTATAGGCATGACTTTCTAAATAAATTTGGATACCACTTCTAAGAAAGAACCTGATGCTGGATTTCCTTCCTTCCTGCTTATATTGTATGTGGTGGCCAGCCACATCCTTGCATAGGTGGGGTTTGCAGAGAACCTGGTGAGCTTTCCCCTCCCCCTTTTCCATACCTTGGTTAATAGGAGAAGTCTCATGTGCACAGAATGAAGAAAAACACTTAGGCTAGGTTCACACTTCCGTTAAATTGTATCAGTCACAATCCGCAGCTCTGGTAAACAACGGAATCCGCTTGGCAGATTCCGTTGTTCCCATAGACTTGTATGAGCGGCGGATTGTGACTGATGATGCTGCGTTGCACCCTCCGCCCGACTGATCAGTCGTGAAACGACTGACCGCGGGGCGGAAGGAACGCAGCCTGTTACGTTTTTTGAGCAGCGCAATCCGTAGGATTTTGCTGCACATGCTCTCTCTGGCTCCCTGCACCCGTAACCAGGATACACATCGGGTTACTAAGCAATGCGCTTTGGTTAGTTACCCGATATTTACACTGGTTACGTGTGCAGGGAGCCAGCGCTAAGCGGTGTATGCTGGTAACCAGTGTAAATATCGGGTAACGAAGCAAAAAGTGCTTTGCTTTTAGTTATCCGATATTTACCCTGAATACGTGTGCAGGGAGGCAGACACTTCCCCGCTCGGCTCCACCCCCTCCCGCACTCGGCATGTACACACACACACACACACACACACACACACACACACACTCACCTGTCCCCAGCCCTGCAGTCCCCGCGGCACTGACGTCCTCAGCGCCACGGCCCCGCTTGGCTCCACCCACCCCAAACTCCGCTCCCCTCGCGCTCCGCCCCCCGCATACAACGGAGTCCGACAATGAATTCTGTTCTTTGTCATCCGTTGTACAACGCATCAGTCACATGCGTTAAGCAACGCATGTGACTGATGCAAAACAATGGAAATGTGAACCTAGCCTTAGCAGAAGAGTCTCATCTCCCAGCTAAAAGCCAATCCCCTGCATTTCCACTCCGTCTATACAACATGTAGGATACATGTGTAATGCCAGCAATGGATGCCCACATTTGTGATCATGACGAACAAAGAAAATCAGTGTAGCACAGGAACACTATATAAAAAAAAAAATATAAAATCTGCACTAGGAATCCTCATCAGTAGTGTGGCTATTAGAATAATTTTTACTAAAGTTTATAGCTGGCTAAATTTTATATAAGGAGTTTAATGGACAGAAATGAAAAACCTTACACATATAAGACACCAGCCACTTAGCGGATTCAACAATAACTGGACTTGTGCTCTGTATGAACATTGGTACAAGACAACCAAAGTAAAGTGTATTGGAACCTGTTTATGTCACTGTTGGGGACAGTATATGATACCCTTTATTTTTTGGTACATCCCTCCTGATATACTTCTACCACTTTGAAATAAGTCATTACCCCCTCCTCTACCCTAAAGCACCAAGGAATGAGCAGAGACATAGGCTACCAACATTAGGGGCATTACCTCGTACAGAATAGTACATCACCAGGTTAGTGTTAATATTTTTTTTTTTTCTTATTTTGGCTACATGCGCACGCTGCTTTTTTTGCTGCTTTTTTGGCTGCAGTTTTGTCAGCTGAACTTTCTGACATCTGACTTCCCAGCAAAGTCTATGAGAAGTCAGATTTGTCATGCGCACATTGCAGTTTATTTGTCAGCGTTTTTTTTGTCAAAAGTTTGTGACAAAAAAAATGCAGCATGTTCATTCTTCCTGCGTTTTTGTCAACATTTGTCACCTATTGAAATCAATGAGGGCATCAAAAACACAGGAAGAATGCATGCTATTCAAAAGTGGTGCATTTTACCTGCCTTTTACCTGCGTTTTTGGTACCAAAAACGCAGGTGATTTGTCAGGAAGTGAGGTAACAGGCAAGTGGTCCCGTCCCGTCCCGTCCTCCACGTGTTACCCCCCGAAGTACCGCTGTCCCCAGGGGAGATGATGTGGAGGACGGGGACTATCAGCAGCGGTGGCGGCAGCGAGAGGGAAAAATCAATGTTTTCAGCTGCAAATGTCCATCCCCCTCTCGCTGCCGCCGCTGATAGTCCCGTCCTCCACATCATCTCCCCTGTGCGTGCATGCTGGGGACAGCGGTACTTCGGGGAACACGTGGAGGATGGGACTATCAGCGGCGGCGGCGAGAGGGGGATGGACATTGGCAGCTGAAAACATTGATTTTTCCCTCTCGCTGCCGCCGCTGATAGTCCCGTCCTTCACGTGTTCCCCGAAGTACCGCTGTCCCCAGCGTGCACGCACAGGGGAGATGATGTGGAGGACGGGACTATCAGCAGCGGCGGCAGCGAGAGGGAAAAATCAATGTTTTCAGCTGCCAATGACCATCCCCCTCTCGCTGCCGCCGCCGCCGCTGATGGTCCCGTCCTCCACATGTTCCCCGAAGTACCGCTGTCCCCAGCGTGCACGCACAGGGGAGATGATGGACCCCTCTCACTGCCACCGCCACCGCTGAAAGTCCCGTCCTCCACGCTCCTGTCAGCTCCACGCAGTAGCGCGATCAGCTGAGCTGTCACTGAGGTTACTCGCGGCCACCGCTGGATTCAGCGGTGGCCGCGGGTAACCTCAGTGACAGCTCAGCTGATCGCGCGGCTGTCTTCATTAACTGCGTGGAGGTGACCGGAGCGACAGAGTCTGCTGCTGCTCCGGTCACCTCCATGCAGCAGAGCTGGAAACGACGCTGGAGGTCCGTGAATTACGCCGGATATGGAGGGCTTTGTCGGGGTTAATAAATTGGTAATGAGGGAATGTGTTTGTGTTTTTTATTTCTAATAAAGGATTTTTCGGGTGTGTGTGTTTATTTACTGTAATTTATAGATTAATCATGGAAGGTTTCTCGGGGAGACGCCTGACATGATTAATCTAGGACTTATTGGCAGCTATGGGCTGCCAATAACTCCTTATTACCACGATTTGCCAACGCACCAGGGTAAATCGGGAAGAGCCGGGTACTGTCCCAGAACAGCCGCATCTAATGGATGCGGCCATTCTGGGCGGCTGCTGGTTGATATTGTTAGGGTGGGGGGCTCCTCATAACGTGGAGCTCCCCATCCTGAGAATACCAGCCTTCAGCCGTATGGCTTTATCTGGCTGGCATTAAAATTGGGGGGGACCGCACGCCAGTTTTTTTTAATTATTTATTTATTTCTAATTTTTTTTTTTTTCAATTCAACAAGCTTTATGGGCTTGTTTGAACTGAAAAATACATGAAACAATTGTTGACAAAACTGCAGCCAAAAACGCACCAAAAAAGCACCTACATTTTTTGTGACATTTCCAGGCTCTCTCTGACAAGGTGCAGTTTTGGCTGCAGTTTGTGAACACAAAAAAAGAGAATTTTGTTTACTTACCGTAAATTCTTTTTCTTATAGTTCCGTCATGGGAGACCCAGACCATGGGTGTATAGCTACTGCCTCCGGAGGACACACAAAGTTACTACACTCAAAACGTGTAGCTCCTCCCTCCTAGCATATACACCCCCTGCTAGCCAGTCCTAGCCAGTTTAGTGCAAAAGCTGAAGGAGGACATCCACCCACAAGTAGAGATAGAGTAAAACCCGGAATAACCGGAGCCTCTGTCTACAACAACAGCCGGTGAAGACACACGGAACAAGAAACTTGCCAACAGGCAATAGGGAGGGTGCTGGGTCTCCCATGACGGAACTATAAGAAAAAGAATTTACGGTAAGTAAACAAAATTCTCTTTTTCTTTATCGTTCCTATGGGAGACCCAGACCATGGGACGTCCCAAAGCAGTCCATGGGTGGGAATAAACAGACAACTGAGAAGCAGGAAAACCCAACTTCACAAATGGGCGACAGACACCTGAAAGATGCGTCTGCCGAAGCCCGCGTCTGCCAAAGCAAGAGCATGCCTTGGATAGAGCTTCGAAAAAGTATGCAGACTAATTCGAGCTGCCGTCTGACAGACCTACTGAGCCGTAGCCTGAAAGCCGAAAAGGCACCGACAGGTCTGATCAAATGTGCTCTGATCCCCAGCGGGGAAGGCACTTGAGTACACTTGTAGGCCTCGGAAATGGCCGACCTAAGCTAACGAACAAGGGTCGGCTTAGATGCAGAGAGACCGCTATGCTGACTAGCAGTCAGTACTAGAGAGAGGTGCACCGCCTAATAACGGCGGTGCGAGACACCTAGATCCGGGGCGCCCGCACCAGATCCAGGATATGCAACGCTTTCTCAAGCGATGAAGAGCAGCCGGACAAAAGGAAGGCAGGAAAATTGCCCCGGATAAGGTGGAAGCAGTAACCACCTTAGGGAAAAAAGTCCGGAGTCGGACGGAGACCACCTTGTCTTGATGCAAAAGACCAAAAAAGGGGGTGACTCAGAGAGAGTGCCGCCAGAACTCCCTGGCAGGAAATTATAGCCACTAGAAAGACTACTTTCTGTGAAAGATGAAACAAAGAAACCTCCCTAAGAAGCGCAAAGGGGGGTTTCCGGGAACCGGGAGGACCGGATTAAGGTCCCAGGGCTCCATAGACCGCCGGAAAGGCGGAATGATGTGAGACGCGCCCTTAAAGGAGCGCACTGGAGCCAGCCGGACGATACGCCGCTGGCACATACCGACAGAACGGAGACCTGTCCCTTAATGAGGGATAGTCCTAGCTGTAGACCGGACTGTGGAAGGGACAGGAGGGTCGGCAAGGCTAAAAAGGTCCAAGGACACCTTGGAGCTCGAGTCATAGCGGAGATGACTTCAGGAAGGATACCAGAAGTCGCCAAGATCCAGGACTCAATAGCTACGCCGTCAATCCGAGAATCCAGAATTCTGACGGAAAAAACGGACCTTCTGAGAAAAGGTCTGGACGGACCGGAAGATGCCATGGCAATCCAACGGACAGAAAGAGCAGGTCAGGATACGAAGCCTGCCTGGGTCAGTCTGTAAGAGAATGACCCGACGGCCCCCTTCCCTGATCTTGTGCAGGGCTCTGGGCAAGAGGTAGAGACGAAGCTGGGATCAAACATGAACCAGTGTGTCTACCGCAAAACCTGAGGATTGTGGACCACGGTTGGACAGCTGAAATAATCTGCCCGCAGTCTTGACATCTAGGATGTGGGCTGCGGATACGGTGGACTAGGAGTCCCTTGTCCAGTGAAGAATGTTGAGGCGCCAAGATTGCCAGGCGGCTGAGTGTCCCGATCTGGAAATTGATGTAGGAAAACGCTGTAACGTTATCCGACTGAACTCGAATGTGCCTAGCCGCCAACAAATGGTGAAGGCTTAGAGAGCTAGAATACAGCTCTGATGTCTAGCCCATTGATCTAGAGGGCTGATTCGGACAGAGTCCAAGCGCCCTGCGCTCCGCGGTGGAGATATAATGCTCCCAAGGCGGAAGGACCAGCACCCTGGTGAGAATCACCTGGGACGGGGCCAGGAAGGAGCGTCCCTGAGACAGAGTGGTCGAAACCACCCCTGAAAACGAGCCCCAGGTCAGTGGCAAAGCCACCACCCCGTGGAAGGAGGGAGTTCGCGTGTACAGCGGACAACATCCAGTCTCAGAGGGCACAGGAGAAACTGGGCAAGGAATCGCTTCCATTGACGCCACCGTCTGACCAGCACCTGTATTTGGTGTCTGATAGAACGACGTCGACCGCCAGCGGAGGGACTACTTATCGACTAAGAGTGGCTTCACAAGAGCCGACAGTCTCGAATTGCGTCCTTGAGAGCCTCTGGTTCGAAGTCAGAGTGGACTTGAACAGAATGACAAGCCACCCGAATAGGTTAGAGTGGCGAGAGTAAGCGAAGTACTCTGCTAAGAGTCTGCACTGGAAGAAGGCCTGAGAAGAAAGCCGTCTAGGGCAAACGATCACTGTCAATCCCTAGGGGTGCAGGACCCTAATCACAGCAGCCCCAATGAGAATACTCGAGGGGCCGTGGCCAACCCCAAGGGAAGAGCCACGAATTGGACCACTCTGATGGCAAAACGCAGTCAACGCTGGTGTGAAACTGCGATTGACCGTTGCAGAAAAGCATCTCTGATGCCGAAGGCTGCTAGGGAATCTCCTTGGGTTCTTGATTGATCCGGTGAAAAAAACACACGGAACAAGACCGAGACTCCATGTGAAAACGCCACACCTGACCATGCTTGAAAAGCTAAAGATCCAGGTCGGAAGGCACCGCCCTCTTCGGGGCCTAGAAATAGATTTAAACAAAAATCTCAAAACCGTTCCCAGTCGGGATTCGGTACAATTACTCCATTGGCCTGCAAGAAATGCCACGGCTTATGAGAAGGCGGCGGCCTTGGAGCCGGGAGGAGGTAACAGAAAAAATCTGTTTGGCGGGTGGACAGAACTCCATCTTGTAGCCATGGGAGATATAATCCCGCCCCCACTGAACGGAGACGTGTTAGAACCATACGTCGCCAAGTGGAGAGAGCCTGCCACCGACTAGGAGGAGGTTGGCGTGGCTAGATAGCTCGGAGGAAGCTGACTAAGTGGCAGCATCTCCTGCGGTCTTCTGAAGACGCAGCTTCAAGCCAATTGGTTCTATGAACCTAGGCCAAGCTAGAGGACGATCAGATGGAGGAACGGAAACCACCGAAACCTCAACTGATTCCTGCCCTGGACAGGTTCCCTGGTTTAGGTTTGTGGCAAGGAAGAACTCTCCCCGCCAAGAGCTTCCTAAATTTCATCCAGTCGGTTCCGAAGAGACTGGTCCCACCAAAGAGGAGCCCAGCAAGGAACCTCTATAGAGGCATCTGCCCTCCATTTCCGAAGCCACAGGAGCCTGCGGACAGCGAGGAAAGTAGCCAAGACCACCGCCGTGCGGTGTCCAGCATGGCAGACCTAGGCAGAGGATGAAAAGACTGAAGTCTGGAAGTTCAGGCAACCGTTTTGGGCATAGGGTCCCTGTGAGGGAATGCATCTCCTCTGAGGAGCCATCAGCCACTGACATAACGGTCCGGGCAGAGCCACCTGAGGTGAATGAGCCCACTTCTTGACCACTATTGGTGGACAGGGGAAACACAGTTCTCAGAATCACGCTTCATGGGAAGCGACTGTCAGAGCGGACCCTGGGCTGGTCACAGGGACCTGAAAACCGGAGTGGTTAAGGAACACACGTTGTGTTCACCTAGATAAGGTAACTCCGGCGGATTGAGGTCCAGTACAAAATTAATGTACCGTGGGATCCTTATAGAGGTGCCGTCAGCCACTGATACAACTATCCGGGCTGAAAGTCTAGACACCGGAGTGGCCACCCTTGGCGAATGAGTACACTCCTTGACCACCTCTGATGGGAGGGGGAGACAGGCAGCAGAACCCCGCTGTGGGGTCTGCAGGACAGGCTGTGGGCTTGGACGCAGCGGGCTGAAAACTGGAGTGGTTAAGGAACACACTCCTCGTCTTGTTAAAGGTATACTGATGCCTTACTGCCAGCGGGGAATACTCCCCTGATACAGGCGGATGGAGGTCCAATACAAGTATAATGGACGCAATCCAATCAGTCGCATCCGCGTCACCTACGGACGGATCAAAGTACCTAAAGTAGCGTCCGTGACATCCTCCTCGTCCAATGAGTCAGCTCGTAATCGGAGCTGCGGGACGGGGAGGACAGGGGACCCTGCGTCTCCCTGTCAGGAGGACGGGGTCTGAGAGCTTTGCTGAGCGAGCAGAAAACGCCCTGAGAAGGGGGCTGCATGCTCAGCAGATGCCGGGACAGGCCGACCCCTGGAAAAAAGATTCCCCCAGGGGTCAGCCATCGACCGGAGCAGCTGGAGGGACCCTGAATGAGCCTCCAAGCTGAGGGGCCACAGTGGTTATGAGCTCGGTACAGCCGTACGAGACTACCAGCAGTGGATACTAAAAACAGCCTGCAGCCTCGCTCTGTGAGACATGCTGCAGAGGTGGGGGGCTATGTCTAGAATGTCTAGAATACCCAAGACAGGGGTCAGCCTGGGGAGACTCCAGGCAGAGGCACCACATAAGGACCATTACAGTGTGGGTCCGTGCCGGTTCAGGCAATATGAGTTTACATGCAGAACATGTAGTATACAGCCTTGGAGCTTTGCTCCTAGTGTGAGACATGCTGCGGAGGAGGTTCTATAATAAAGAATTAACTCCCTCAGAATGCCGAGATCGTGTATAAAAGTGCACAGCCAGAGGTTGTGACTTATCAGGCCGCTATTGTGAGTGCCCCCTCAGGTTCCAAGCCTGGACCCCCAGCCATATATCCACTCCCTCTGCTGCAGAGCAGCCAGCGCCGATCAGCGTACTAAGAACGCTGAGAAAATGGCGCCAGAGTGAGAGGGGGGGGGGGCGGGGGTTAACCTAGGAGCGGGAATCGGAGGGCTAAGGCATGTACAGGGGAGGGAATCATCTCCTAAAACGGAGTGTCGTCCCCTGTGCAGAGCGGCCGGCGGGCGGCGCTGCAGTGTCCCCTTGCATGAGTAACATGCAGGGGAACAAAACGAAACTAGGCCGCGGCTGAAGCCGGGGCCTAGAGTTATACATGCGGCCGAAAATCAGGCATCATCGGCGCGGTACTCAGTAAAAACTGAGAAACCGGCCGGAAAAACTGTAAAAAGCAGCATTATCAACATAAATCACTGTCCCCTCAATAAATCCACATTGTAGAAGGACCCTTGAACAACGTCTCTATACTTAGCTTTGAGACGCAGGGTCCAATCCCTGGTGGGGTGGGGGTCCAGTGCTCCGTCCAGCAGGGTCCTGCCAAAGGGCTGCGGATGGAGGCCGGTCTCCTGCAAGGCAGTGAGAACCGTGTTGGCTCTAACTTCAAGCCAGAGCCCATAAGGGATGGTGAAGGAGCGCGGCATGAAGGGATTTCTGCCCTGAAGTCAACCTTAACAGCACTGCCGCCAGGGGAGTGTGAAGGGACATGCCGGGGGTCCAGTGGACCCGCTTTTCTTCCAAATCTTTAGAAAAAATGAAAAATCAAAAAAGGATGCATGTGTGTGTGTGATCCTCCTGACACAAAGCTTGAAACTGGCTAGGACTGGCTAGCAGGGGGTGTATATGCTAGGAGGGAGGAGCTACACGTTTTGAGTGTAGTAACTTTGTGTGTCCTCCGGAGGCAGTAGCTATACACCCATGGTCTGGGTCTCCCATAGGAACGATAAAGAAAAGAAGCAGCGTGCGCATGTAGCCTTTCTGTTGTCCAAATCTGGGTGCATCTTATAGTCGGGTGCATCCTATAGTCTGAAAAATTTGGTAAGTTAATACCGAACAGTACATGAACAGCACGCTGACAAAATACATGGTCTATTCAACTGTTCCTTAACACTAGAAGTCCCAGGAATTTCGAGCTCCATAGGGTTCCAATGGTAGAAATGGTAAATGACCCCTCTCTAGGACTTCTAGTGTTAAAGTGCCCTATTAAGACAACACTTTTTCTAAGTAGCCTAAATAGGAATAATGATGATATATAAGACACTTCTCCAGATGGAAATTTGAAGTGGCCCATTACCACAAAAGTCACATCACCTTTATTCTGTACACCATAACGTCATGACTGCCGTCACCAACACATCAATAGAGATAAAAATACAAACCTCAAAGCCTTAGATATTTCCAAAAGCTATGCTGCCTTTCAATAATGGGAAACCCACTGTGTAGCTATCCTGTACCCCCCAACTCTAGGATATGCCCACAGGTTTGTCATTGTGATACATATGAGCAATGCCAGATCACTGCAGCATGTACTGTATATCGCCCCGTCCTGTCACTCCCTTTATTGACTTTTGTGTTGCATACATGACTTTTTATAGAATACTGAATGAAGGTTAGGTTTTAGCGGCTATTATTGTTGTTTGTGATACAATGACTATTTTTTATGCTTTGAATTAGAAACAAAGTGCACAAAATAGGATTACCTTGCAAGCAATTCAATGAGGTCCGCTCTGCTCATGCCATCAGGGATGAGCCTAGGGATAGCAGCGATGCACGTTCTGAACAAGTCAATCTTGGGTTTTCTTTCACCTCTGTCACATATAAGGAAATCAGACATTATAATCTCCAATATTGCATTGAGATTGCTATACATTCCATTCACGTAAAGAATTACAAAGCAAATCAATATTACCTAGATATATCTGTTACTACTATATCTGTTACTACACTCATTCACTAAAAAAGCTCTCTCACTCATAGATAACAGTAATCATGTAATGAAGAAAACAGTGACATGTGTGATTTATAAACTACACAGAATTAATTAAAAAAAACAAATACAATTTTATAAAATATGTTAAATATAAAAACTTGACTTAAAGGGGTTGTTCACTTGTTTGGCTGTTGTGTATATAGAGTAGAAAAGCACAGATCTGTACAGTGTTTAGCAACTGCTGAGTACAGCAGATCAGTTCCTATTCTCTTCAATCGTGGCAATGGCCAAAATATAAGACAGCTTTTGGAGCTGTAAAATACCTCTAGATGGTAGAATATTTTTCCACACTCTACATTGCACAATATAGTTAGGGTACCTATTGCTGTCTACCTTTTTCGATTTGATATAACCTTTCTCAATGTATTGGTGAAAATTGGGGTGAACTGCGTGCCCATCACGGTGCCACAGGCAGTATACAATGCTTGTTAATGTAAAGATGTTGTGGGCTAGAATGAAATATACTATGAAATAAAATTTGAGCTGTTTGTGATGACCTATTCTCAGGATGAATATTTTAATGGCTTGCTTGTAATAGATGTATTTTCATATTTACAAAAAAAATGACAATGTTACCTTGCTCCTTTCCATTTTAGTAGGAAGTCAGTGTCAGGCAAACTGCACCCCACAATGATGCAATTTACCCTTCTACTTTATAACACCCAGGCTTCAATCTAATTACTATCAATGAGAAGCTTTGTGCAGTACAGTAATTGCCAGCTGACATTAGCTGCTAGGATCATTATTGATCACTGGGTTTAAGTACATCAAACATATTACTTTTCACAACTGCTAGAGAGTAGAGTGCACAAATCCATCATCCCAATGTATACATACGTAATCATATCTTCTGGCTCTTTATTGGACATCTGCACGCTTGTCATGCACATTGGCCTGCCAACCTCCTTATCAAGATGCCGAAGTATACTGTCTAATGCCTTGCGTACTTGAGGATAGTATACAGACATCCCTGCAAAGAGATAGCAAAGGATCATTGTAGACCTCATTAATGTAAGCATGCTATCAGCATAAAATATACAATACAGATAGCAAGGGAAATCAAAAGAGGCAAGGTTCACAGTTGGATAGTAACAATTAAGAGTCAAAACACTACCCTCTGCCAACTTGATAATTATATAACGTATGTCTTTAATATTAAAATAAAATGGGTCATAGAACTGATAAAGTGTTCACAGGACTCTGGTCCATTTGACATGCTGGTACATTGTGGCAGCTGGACAAGAGCTTTGGAACCAACTTCCTTCTACCTGCTGGTATCCTGGGCCCTACTGATTAGTAGTAGTTCATGCAACATAATCATGTTGTAGGGTCCCAATAATCAGAAAAGGGACCCAGGATGCCGGCAACTAATACCGTGTTTCCCGAAAATAAGACACTGTAATATGTTACTTTTTGCCCCAAAAATATGCTAGAGCTTATTTTTGGGATAGAGCTTATTCTAGAAGAAACATGGTTGGGGGTGAGCTTACCAAAAAAAAAGCAGACCCCCTCCCACCTTCAAAGAAGAATCATACTTACCAGACCCCGGATGTCTGCGTGGCTCCCAGGTCCTCCTGTGATCTCTGGTGGGTGCTCCCAGCAGGTATGCTGCACGCCATCCTCCCCTGCTTCTGGCCAACACGCAAATACATCAGACCACACACACATACATCAGACCACACATACACACATCAGATCGCACATGCAACCACCACATCTGGTGACACGGATTGTTCTGACCTGAGGAGGAACATATTGACGAGTGTGCAATCTGATGTGTGTTCATGTGCGTTCTACTGCTGGTCCTCCTCTTCGGCGTCTAGTGAATATGACTGCGGGGTCTTCTGTTTTCTTTCTTCTCTCTTTTGGGGGTGTCTGCTTTCTATAATGAAGTGTCCTGCTGTATTCTTTAACCTTTTTAGCTGCATGGACACTTCATTATTGAACCGCAACTAGGGCTTATTTTCGGGGTAGGGCTTTTATTTCATCCTTACGCCGAAAATGCTGAAAATTTCTGCTAGGGATTAACTTCGGGGTAGGGTATATTTTTGGGGAAACACAGTAATGAAGCTCAAAAAGTTCCTGTCCAGCTGCTATGGAGTACCAATATGGTCGCCGAACCAACGTCCTGAGAATGGTTTTGGTTTTGCTCAACTCTACTAAGTTAGAATTGGAGAGTAATCAAAAATGGACTCAGAGTGAACATATCAGAAGGGGAATATTCTGTGGCAGGAAAAAAAAATTGCTTACAAAAAGTTGTGTGTATTAGGCTACTTTCATACTTGCGTTGGACGGCTTCCGTTGCTATCTGCAGCCTTGAGGAATTACGGTAACCGTTGCAGGAAACCGTTTGATTCCTCATAGACTCCTATTAGCTATGGATAGCAACGGATGGCCTTGCATTGCGTCCGCCCCGCGGCGCATCAGTTCTTTTGACGCTGACCGTCAGTGACCGTTGGGCGGATGGAACATTGCATTTCTGTCAAAGAAACGCATCCTGCAGGAATCCGTTGGTGTCCGTTGTTTTTATAATGGACGCCTATGGTGGCGGATTCCGTTAGAATCCGTCATTTGACGGATTCCGTTAACGCATCTGTCTTTACACAACTGCGCATGCTCAGATGTGTAAAGTCAAGGAAAAAAAAGAGAATTTTGTTTACTTACCGTAAATTCTTTTTCTTATAGTTCCGTATTGGGAGACCCAGACATTGGGGTGTATAGCTTCTGCCTCCGGAGGACACACAAAGTACTACACAAAAAAGTGTAGCTCCTCCCTCTGAGCATATACACCCCCTGGAGAACCAGATATAGCCAGTTTAGTGCAAAAGCTGAAGGAGAATAGCCACCCACAAGTAAAAACAGAGCAAGAACCGGAACAACCAAAGACTTTGTCCACGACAACAGCCGGTGATAACACGCGGAACAAGAAACTGCCAACAGGCAACAGGGAGGGTGCTGGGTCTCCCAATACGGAACTATAAGAAAAAGAATTTACGGTAAGTAAACAAAATTCTCTTTTTCTTTATCGTTCCTATGGGAGACCCAGACATTGGGACGTCTCAAAGCAGTCCATGGGTGGGAATAAAAAGAAAAACTGAGAAGTAGGCAGAGCCTAACTTCACAAATAGGCGACAGCCGCCTGAAGGATGCGTCTGCCCAAGCTCGCATCTGCCGAAGCATGAGCATGCACTTGGTAGTGCTTTGAAAAGGTATGCAGGCTAGTCCAAGTGGCAGCCTGACAGACTTGTTGAGCCGTAGCCTGGTGCCTGAAAGCCCAAGAGGCACCGACAGCTCTGGTCGAGTGTGCCTTGATCCCCGGCGGGGGAGGCACCTGAGAACACTGGTAGGCATCCGAAATGGTCGACCTAATCCAACGGGCTAAGGTCGGCTTAGAAGCAGAGAGGCTCTTACGCCGACCTGTGGTTAGCACAAAAAGAGAGGTGCACCGCCTAAGAGCAGCGGTGCGAGACACATAGATCCGGAGCGCCCGCACCAGATCCAGAGTATGCAACGCTTTTTCAAAGCGATGAACAGGAGCCGGACAAAAGGAAGGCAGGGTAATGTCCTGGTTAAGGTGGAAAGGAGAAACCACCTTAGGGAGAAAGTCCGGAGTCGGACGGAGAACCACCTTGTCTTGATGAAAAACCAAAAAAGGTGACTCCGAAGAGAGCGCAGCCAAATCAGAGACTCTCCTGAGGGAAGTTATGGCCACTAGAAAGACCACTTTCTGTGAAAGACGAAACAAAGAAACCTCCCTAAGAGGCTCAAAGGGGGGGTTTCTGCAAGGCCGTGAGGACCAAATTGAGGTCCCAGGGATCCAAGGGCCGCCGGTAAGGCGGAATGATGTGAGACGCGCCCTGCATGAAGGTGCGGACCTGAGCCAGCCGGGCGATACGCCGCTGGAACAGCACTGACAGAGCTGCGACTTGTCCCTTGAGAGAATTGAGGGACAGTCCTAGCTGCAGACCGGACTGTAGAAAGGACAGAAGGGTCGGCAAGGAAAAAGGCCAAGGAGCATGGCCGGAAGAACGACACCAGGACAGGAAAATTTTCCAAGTCCTGTGATAGATTTTGGCCGAGGAAGACTTCTGGGCCCGAGTCATAGTGGAAATTACTTCAGGAGGAATACCATAAGCAGTCAAGATCCAGGACTCAAGAGCCACGCCGTCAATCTGAGAGCCGCAGAATTCTGGCGGAAAAACGGACCTTGTGAGAGAAGGTCTGGACGGTCCGGAAGATGCCACGGCACCTCTACGGACAGATGGAGCAGGTCTGGGTACCAAGCTCGCCTGGGCCAGTCCGGAGCAATGAGGATGACCCGACGGCCCTCCATTCTGATCTTGCGCAGGACTCTGGGCAAGAGAGCTAGAGGGGGAAACACGTAGGACAGACGAAACTGGGACCAGTCTTGAACCAGAGCGTCCGCTGCAAAGGCCTGAGGATCGTGGGAGCGAGCCACGTAAATCGGAACCTTGTTGTTGTGACGGGAGTGAAAAGCTAGGAGAGCCAGGAGCACGGCTCTGGTTTCCAGCACATTGATCGAGAGGGCTGACTCGGACGGAGTCCAAGTGCCCTGTGCTCGGTGGTGGAGACATACCGCTCCCCAGCCGGATAGACTGGCATCCGTGGTGAGGACCACCCAGGACGGAGCCAGGAAGGAGCGTCCCTGAGACAGAGAGAGGGGCCGAAGCCACCACTGAAGAGAGCTCCTGGTCTGTGGCGACAGAGCCACTGACCTGTGCAAGGAGGAAGGCTGCTTGTCCCAACAGCGGAGAATGTCCAGCTGCAGAGGACGCAGATGGAACTGGGCAAAGGGAACAGCCTCCATTGACGCCACCATCTGACCCAGCACCTGCATCAGGTGCCTGATGGAATAACGGCGGGGCCTCAGCAGAGAGTGCACCGTCAGTTGGAGGGACTGCTGTTTGATCAAGGGCAACTTCACAAGTGCCGGCAGAGTCTCGAACTGCATCCCTAGGTACGTGAGCCTCTGGGTCGGAGTCAGAGTGGATTTGGGCAGATTGACCAGCCACCCGAATTGGGCTAGAGTGGCGAGAGTGAGCGAGACACTCCGCAGACAGTCTGCGCTGGATGAAGCCATGACTAGAAGGTCGTCCAGGTAAGGAATCACTGCCAACCCCTGGAGGTGCAGAACCGCAATCACTGCTGCCATGACCTTGGTGAATACCCGAGGGGCCGTGGCTAACCCGAAGGGGAGAGCCACGAATTGGAAATGTTCCTCTCCGATTGCAAAACGTAGCCAACGCTGGTGAGAAACTGCAATTGGCACATGCAGATAGGCATCTCTGATGTCGATGGATGCCAGGAAATCCCCTTGGGTCATTGAGACAATGACTGACCGCAGAGATTCCATGCGAAAATGCCGCACCTGAACATGCTTGTTGATAAGCTTGAGATCCAGGATGGGCCGGAAGGAACCGTCCTTTTTGGGGACTAGAGATTTGAGTAGAAACCTCTGAACCGTTCCCGGGCGGGAACCGGTACAATTACTCCGTTGGCCTGCAAGGATGCCAAAGCCTGAGAGAAGGCGGCGGCCTTGGAACAGGGGGGAGTTGACAGAAAAAATCTGTTTGGCGGGCTGGAAGAGAATTCTATCCTGTAGCCGTGGGAGATGACATCCCGCACCCACTGATCGGAGACGTGTTGAAACCACGCGTCGCCAAAGTGGGAGAGCCTGCCACCGACTAAGGACGTTGCTGGTGCGGACAGATAGTCAAGAAGAGGCTGCCTTAGTGGCAGCAGCTCCTGCGGTTTTCTGTGGACGCGCCTTTGTGCGCCAGTTGGATTTTTGGTCCTTGGCTGAGTTAGTGGACGAGGCCGAGGGCTTAGAGGACGACCAGTTGGAGGAACGAAAGGAACGAAACCTCGACTGGTTCCTACCCTGGACAGGTTTCCTGGTTTTGGTTTGTGGCATGGAAGTACTCTTCCCGCCAGTAGCTTCCTTAATAATTTCATCCAGTGGTTCACCGAATAGCCTGGACCCAGCAAAAGGGAGCCCAGCAAGGTACTTCTTTGAAGAAGCATCTGCCTTCCACTCTCGAAGCCACAAGATCCTGCGGATAGCGAGGGAATTAGCTGAAGCCACCGCAGTGCGGTGAGAAGCCTCTAGCATGGCAGACATGGCATAGGATGAAAAAGCGGAAGCTTGGGAAGTTAAGGCAACCATTTCGGGCATAGATTCCCTGGCGAGGGAATGCATCTCCTCTAGAGAAGCAGAGATGGCTTTGAGAGCCCACACTGCTGCAAAAGATGGGGAGAACGAGGCCCCTGCCGCCTCATATACAGATTTGGCCAGAAGGTCAACCTGGCGGTCAGTGGAATCCTTAAGAGAGGTGCCATCAGCCACTGATACAACGGTCCGGGCTGAGAGTCTAGACACCGGGGGGTCTACCTTTGGTGAATGAGCCCACTCCTTGACCACCTCAGGTGGAAAGGGAAAACGGTCATCAGAACCACGCTTTGGGAAGAGTTTGTCAGGACAGGCCCTAGGCTTGGTCACAGCGGCCTGAAAACTAGAGTGGTTAAAGAACACACTCTTTGTCCTCTTAGGCAAACTGGTGCTTTTCTGCCAGAGAGGGTTGCTCCTCTGATACTGGCGGATTGAGGTCCAGTACAGAATTAATGGACGCAATCAAATCACTAACATCTGAGTCACTTTTGGACAGATCAATGGGGCACATGGAGGTAGCCTCTGAGCCCCCTGTAAAGGCATCCTCCTCGTCCCGCGAGTCAGCTTCTGAAACAGAGCCGCGGGACGAGGAAGGGGAGGGAGCCCTACGTCTCCTCTTAGGAGGACGGGGTCTGGGACCAGATGAAGAATCCTCTGTGAGCTCCGCTGAGAGAGCCCTAGCAGCAGAGGTACCCTGTGAAGGGGGCTGATGCATGTTCAGCAAAGTCCGGGACAGCTGTCCCATGGAGTCGGCAAAAGGCTGGGAGATTGACCTAGATAGGGATTCTACCCAAGCCGGGGGTTTGTACCAAGCCACAGGAGCCGGAGCAGCCGGAGAGACCACTGTGGGTGCGATTCCAGGCTGAGGCATTGTCAGGTTAGATCAGGCATCACAATGTGGATATGGGCTCAGTTCAGGCAGCACGAGCTTACATGCAGTGCATACGGAATATAGCTTTGAAGCCTTGCTCCTCGTGTGAGACATGCTGCTGAAGTGGGGGCTCTGCCAGAGTAACCCCCAGAGAGTATATACAGAGGCCCACAACCAGAGGTTGTGGCTTACCAGACCGCTGGAGCGGTGTTGTGTGCCCTCCAGATCCCAAAGCCCGGACCCCCAAGCACCTCAGCAGGGATGCTGCAGCCAGTGCTGATCGCAGAGGAAACGCTGATAAAATGGCGCCGGAGCGAGGAGAGGGGGCGGGACCAACTCTGAGAGTGGGATCTGGAGGGCCAAAGAGACTTACAGGGGAGGAGACATGTACCCAGTGGGGAGTGTCTCTCCCCTGTGTAGAACGGCCGCTGGGCGGAGCCGCACTGTCCCTCTGCATGAATGACATGCGAGGGCAGTGAAACCGAAAGTAGGCCTCCGGCGAAGCCGGGGCCTAAATTTGAGCTGTGCGGCCGGCGCGCAGGCACCATCGGCGCGGTTCTCAGGCGACAGCCAGAGAACCGTCCGGAAATGTCAGAAAACTCTCTCAGCACACTCTCCCACCATAATAAAGTACAGGGACCCCCAGAATATAAACGTCTCAGGTACTTAGCTTGCTGAGACGCAGGGTTCCAAGTCCTTGGGGATGAGTGCTCCGTCCAGCAGGATCCTGAAGGGCTGTGGATGGAGACCGGTCTCCTGCAAAGCATGGAGAACCGTGCTGGGTCCCACTTCAAGCCAGAGCCCGAGGGATGGTGAAGGAGAGCGGCATGTAAGGCTCCAGCCTTGGAATCAACCTTAACAGCACCGCCGACACAGTGGGGTGAGAAGGGACATGCCGGGGGTCCAGACTTGGACTCGCTTTTCTTCAAACTCTTTCCAAAAATGAAAAATCAGATGAGAATGCATGTGTGGATGTATGCCTCCTGAACACAAAGCAATGAACTGGCTAGATCTGGTTCTCCAGGGGGTGTATAGGCTCAGAGGGAGGAGCTACACTTTTTAGTGTAGTACTTTGTGTGTCCTCCGGAGGCAGAAGCTATACACCCCAATGTCTGGGTCTCCCATAGGAACGATAAAGAAAAACCTATAACGGATTGCGTTATTATGTACGATCCGTAGCATCCGTTGTGCCACTATATGCAATGCATCCGTTGCATGCGTCACACAATGCAATGCTACGGATGCCGTTCAACGCAAGTGTGAAAGTAGCCTAAGTTGCCTGTCAATCAGTGGTTCTGCTGTGAGGGGTCCAAACTCATATGTAGCTTATGGGAATTAAGTTTTAGTTAAGATAAAATTTGGAAGCTGTATTTAATAGGCAAAGATGTCCAATTACATAGACTATGGCATGAGCAATGTCTGGTACAGGGCCTGGACGTTTCTGATGGCGACTTTGCGGATCAGTATAAAATAGGTCATATGGAAGCAGTAGTGTGTGAATTCATGTAAATATCTCCATCAACAACAGACAATGGGGACAAACCTATGACTTTTGCCTCTTCATCTGTGAGGGTTTTATTCAGAAAGATTTTCTTTACACGTAAGGTATTTCCTGAGGGAAGAACGACTCCAGTTGTTGGCATAGGGGGCTCGCCGTCTTTTTGCTGCAAGCTGTCTGCTATGACGAGGAAGACTCGAAGACCTATATTCATTCTCTGCAAGACAGACCACAACCAACGTTAGTGCATGTACGGTAGTGACACAAAGAGCCATTCATGTCTGCCACACCTGCGATGTGATAACATCAGCCATAATCATTTATGGCTATGCTAAATCACAAAATACACGTGAGCTATCCTCATCCAGCACAGACAAAGCTGAATGAGCTCCTTGTTACTCCCGGAATATTTCACCACCTATGCTGGAACTATCTTGATGCCATTTTCACATATTTACATAGCCCCGTCACATGCAGTGACACTATATTTGCTCACAGCGGAGTAATGAAATTTCTTATCTCAGGCCCTGTTCACACTGTACATGCACGGTGTCCGGGAGTTTCGCCTGAATCCCCAAAACACAGGATTCAGATGGTATCTGGTGTCTGACTTGCTGATCTTTTTAGTAATAGGGTTAACAGTTAACTGTTGGGGTTAAAAATTGCCCATTCTGCCAATCAGTGCATGTCCCAGCGGTTGGCCATCAAACTGTATATAGACGATAACATGCTTTCACAGGACAAACCATTTAAAAGGAATCTGTAGCAGCTTTTTGCTATGTAATCTGAGGACAGCTAGGGGCTATGACAATGTTCTCAGGAATGTGTCACTTATTGGGTTGTGTGCTGTTGTTCCAATACAATGAGTGTTTAATCAGCAGAAGATCATCCCTTCTTGACTAGTTCTCATGTGCATGTGGTCAAACCACACCCCCAACACTGATTAGCAGCTCACTATCAATATACAATGTACACAAAAAGCCGTGGTGTGGACAGAGTTAGTTTTCTCAGCAAGCCTACATCTAAAAACTTTATTACAACTGCTGCACCCAGTAAACTAAGTGATACATCGCCGGAATAAAGGTCCAGTCACACTAAGCAACTTACCAGCGATCCCAACAACGATAGGGATCGCTGGTAAGTTGCTAGGAGGTTGCTAGTGAGATGTCACACTGCGACGCTCCAGCGATCCCACCAGCAACCTGACCTGGCAGGGATCGCTGGAGCGTCGCTACACCAGTTGCTGGTGAGCTCACCAGCAACCAGTGACCAGCCCCCAGCGCCGCGTGGAAGATGCTGCGCTTGGTAACTAAGGTAAATATCTGGTAACCAACCCGATATTTACCTTGGTTACCAGCGCACGGAGCTACACGTGCAGAGAGCAGGGAGCAGCGCACACTGAGCGCTGGCTCCCTGCTCTCCTAGTTACAGCACACATCGGGTTAATTACCCGATGTGTGCTGCAGCTACATGTGCACAGAGCAGGGAGCAGCGCACAATGCTTAGCGCTGGCTCCCTGCTCTCCTAGCTACAGCACACATCGGGTTAATTAACCCGATGTGTCCTGTAGCTACATGTGCACAGAGCAGGAGCCGGCCCTCCAGCGGAGAGCGGCGGATGCTGGTAACAAAGGTAAATATCGGGTAACCAAGGACAGGGCTTCTTGGTTACCCAATGTTTACTGTGGTTACCAGCCTCCGCAGAAGCCGGCTCCTGCTGCCTGCACATTTAGTTGTTGCTGTGTCGCTGTCACACACAGCGATCTGTGCTTCACAGCGGGACAGCAACAACTAAAAAATGGCCCAGGACATTCAGCAACAACCAACGACCTCACAGCAGGGGCCAGGTTGTTGCTGAATGTCACACACAGCGATATCACTAGCAACATCGCTGCTACGTCACAAAAGTTGTTCGTTAGCAGCGATGTTGCTAGCGATGTTGCTTAGTGTGACGGGGCCTTAAGGGTCTGTCCCTATCTCATGATGCTGTGATATGAGGAAGTAAAAATCTAGTGATAGATTCCCTTAAAGTCCAAAAAAGAAAAGACAAGGCACTCACCGGAGATGCAACAGGACAGCTATTTAATCCAGCAATAGGTTACATGTGTAGGCTCGTGAGGGGGGGGGGGGGGGAGGCACACAGCATGGTGAAGACGGGAGTGGAGTGGACTAGTAGAAGCGACAAGCGCAGGTGCAAAACAGCCGTCTTCACCGTGCTGTGTGCCCCCCCCCCCCCTCACAAGACTACACATGTAACCTATCAGCCCCCAAAAATCAGAACACGGCCACCGTTATTTTAGATGATGGCGATCTGCATTTTGACGGCTGAAACAATTGTGCGTTTTCAAGTTTTACTGGACAAAAGATCATTTTGCTTGATTCCATTCATTTCCACAAAAGTCTAATGTCTCTGGGCACCGGTAACTCCGATATATTGTACCAGAATTACATTTGTGAGAGGATACAATCTGTTTTGTTCTTATAGAAACCATCTTCTCTTATAACTGACTGATGTCATAGGGCTCAGCTAACACTGATGGGCAGGGAAGTTTCACATTTCAATATACACCCCTGTGGCTCTTATTGGTGCATAGCTCTGAGAAGTTCTTTCTTTGTTTGGGATACTACATAAACTGGTCACATGATGTAATAAAGCAGAAACATTCAGTACACCACAAAGCGTGTGTGCTGCATTGATTTCCTAAACGCGTGTAAAACAAATCTTATTAATATGGAGTTCCAATGGCACAGAAGAAGGAGTGCATTTTGCTCACACATTGAATATAGAAGCATCATTTGTCTTTACCTCGGGGTTGATAGTAAATGTTTTCGATGATTTTCCAACACTCAGGAGGTCAAATATTATTTCTTTCATTGCAAAATCTAAGCGTTCCTATAAAAATAAACACACATAGATATATGCATTAAGTATACAAACTGCTAAAGAAAAGAAGGGAATTTTGTTTACTTACCGTAAATTCCTTTTCTTCTAGCTCCAATTGGGAGACCCAGACAATTGGGTGTATAGCTTCTGCCTCCGGAGGCCACACAAAGTATTACACTTAAAAGTGTAAAGCCCCTCCCCTTCTGCCTATACACCCCCCCGTGAGTCACGGGCTCCTCAGTTTTGGTGCAAAAGCAGGAAGGAGGAAACTTATAATTTGGTCTAAAGTAATTCAATCCGAAGGAAGTTCGGAAAACTGAAAACCATTCAACATGAACAATATGTGTACACAAAGAACAACAGCCTGAAGGGAACAGGGGCGGGTGCTGGGTCTCCCAATTGGAGCTAGAAGAAAAGGAATTTACGGTAAGTAAACAAAATTCCCTTCTTCTTTGTCGCTCCATTGGGAGACCCAGACAATTGGGACGTCCAAAAGCAGTCCCTGGGTGGGTAAAATAATACCTCGTAATAGAGCCGTAAAACGGCCTTTTCCTACAGGTGAGCAACCGCCGCCTGAAGGACTCGCCTACCTAGGCTGGCATCTGCCGAAGCATAGGTATGCACCTGATAGTGTTTCGTGAAAGTGTGCAGGCTCGACCAGGTAGCCGCCTGACACACCTGCTGAGCCGTAGCCTGGTGCCGCAAAGCTCAGGACGCACTCACGGCTCTGGTAGAATGGGCCTTCAGCCCTGAGGGAACCGGAAGCCCAGAGGAACGGTAGGCTTCGAGAATTGGTTCCTTGATCCACCGAGCCAGGGAGATTTGGAAGCCTGTGACCCTTTACGCTGGCCAGCGACAAGGACAAAGAGTGCATCCGAGCGGCGCAGGGGCGCCGTACGAGAAATGTAGAGTCTGAGTGCTCTCACCAGATCCAACAAGTGCAAATCCTTTTCACATTGGTGAACTGGATGTGGACAAAGAGAAGGTAAGGAGATATCCTGATTGAGATGAAAGGGGGATACCACCTTAGAGAGAAATTCCGGAACCGGACGCAGAACCACCTTGTCCTGGTGAAACACCAGGAAAGGAGCCTTGCATGACAGCGCTGCTAGCTCAGACACTCTCCGAAGTGATGTGACTGCTACTAGGAAGACCACTTTCTGCGAAAGGCGTGAAAGAGAAATATCCTTCATTGTGATCTTGAGACCGTGCCATGAATGCCGGGACCTTGTTGTTGTGCCGGGACGCCATTAGGTCGACGTCCGGCATCCCCCAGTGGCAACAGATCTCTTGAAATACGTCCGGGTGAAGGGACCATTCCCCTGCGTCCATGCCCTGGCGACTGAGAAAGTCTGCTTCCCAGTTTTCTACGCCCGGGATGTGAACTGCGGATATGGCGGATGCTGTGGCTTCCGCCCACAGCAGAATCCGCCGGACTTCCTGGAAGGCTTGCCGACTGCGTGTGCCGCCTTGGTGGTTGATGTATGCCACCGCTGTGGAGTTGTCTGACTGAATTCGGATCTGTTTGCCTTCCAGCCACGGCTGGAACGCTTTTAGGGCAAGATACACTGCCCTTATCTCCAGAACATTGATCTGCAGGGAGGACTCTGGCTGAGTCCAGGTACCCTGGGCCCTGTGGTGGAGAAAGACCGCTCCCCACCCTGACAGGCTCGCGTCCGTCGTGACCACCGCCCAGGATGGTGGTAGGAAGGATTTCCCCTTCGACAATGAAGTGGGAAGAAGCCACCACCGAAGAGAGGCTTTGGCTGCCTGAGAAAAGGAGACGTTCCTGTCGAGGGACGTCGACTTCCTGTCCCACTTGCGGAGAATGTCCCATTGAAGTGGACGCAGATGAAACTGCGCAAAAGGAACTGCCTCCATTGCTGCCACCATCTTCCCTAGGAAGTGCATGAGGCGCCTCAAGGGGTGTGACTGGCCTTGAAGGAGAGACTGCACCCCTGTCTGTAGTGAACGCTGTTTGTCCAGCGGAAGCTTCACTATCGCTGGAAGAGTATGAAACTCTATGCCAAGATATGTCAGTGATTGGGCCGGTGTCAGATTTGACTTTGTGAAATTGATGATCCACCCGAATCTCTGAAGAGTCTCCAGAGCAATGTCCAGGCTGTGTTGGCATGCCACTCGGGAGGGTGCCTTGACAAGCAGATCGTCTAAGTAAGGGATCACCGAGTGTCCCTGAGAGTGTAGGACTGCTACAACTGCTGCCATGACCTTGGTGAAGACCCGTGGTGCTGTCGCCAGGCCGAAAGGCAGTGCCACGAACTGAAGGTGTTCGTCCCCTATGGCGAAACGCAGGAAGCGCTGATGCTCTGGTGCAATCGGTACGTGGAGATAAGCATCTTTGATGTCGATTGATGCTAGGAAATCTCCTTGGGACATTGAGGCGATGACGGAGCGGAGCGATTCCATCCGGAACCGCCTGGTTTTCACGTGTTTGTTGAGCAGTTTTAGGTCCAGAACAGGACGGAAAGATCCGTCCTTTTTTGGCACCACAAACAAGTTGGTGTAAAAACCGTGACCCTGTTGCTGAAGAGGAACAGGGATCACCACTCCTTCTGCCTTCAGAGTGCACACCGCCTGAAGAAGAGCATCGGCTCGCTCGGGGGGCGGAGATGTTCTGAAGAAACGAGTCGGAAGACGAGAGCTGAGCTCTATCCTGTAACCGTGAGACAGAATGTCTCTCACCCAACGGTCTTGTACCTGTGGCAACCAGGCGTCGCAAAAGCGGGAGAGCCTGCCACCGACCGAGGATGCGGCGTGAAGAGGCCGAAAGTCATGAGGAGGCCGCTTTGGGAGCGGTTCCTCCGGCGGTCTTTTTAGGACGTGACTTAGACCGCCATGATCGGAGTTCGTCTGACCCTTCTGTGGCCTGTTGGACGAGGAGAATTGAGACCTGCCCGCGAGCCGAAAGGACCGAAACCTCGATTGTACCTTCCGTTGTTGAGGTCTTTTTGGTTTGGACTGGGGTAAGGATGAGTCCTTTCCCTTGGATTGTTTAATGATTTCATCCAATCGCTCACCAAACAGGCGGTCGCCAGAAAATGGCAACCCGGTTTTTTGGAAGCAGAGTCTGCCTTCCATTCACGTAGCCACATGGCCCTGCGGACTGCCACCGAATTGGCGGATGCTACCGCCGTACGGCTCGTAGAGTCCAGGACAGCATTAATGGTGTAGGACGCAAACGCCGACGCCTGAGAGGTTAATGACACCACCTGCGGAGCAGAGGCACGTGTGACTGCATTAATCTGCGAGTGACAAGCTGAGATAGCTTGGAGCGCCCATACGGCTGCGAATGCCGGAGCAAAGGACGCGCCGATAGCCTCATAGATGGATTTCAACCAGAGCTCCATCTGTCTGTCAGTGGCATCCTTGAGTGAAGCCCCATCTTCCACTGCAACTATGGATCTAGCCGCCAGTCTGGAGACTGGAGGATCCACCTTGGGACACTGAGCCCAACCCTTGACAACGTCAGGGGGGAAGGGATAACGTGTGTCCTTAAGGCGCTTA
Organism: Anomaloglossus baeobatrachus; assembly: GCF_048569485.1. Taxonomy (NCBI): domain Eukaryota; kingdom Metazoa; phylum Chordata; class Amphibia; order Anura; family Aromobatidae; genus Anomaloglossus; species Anomaloglossus baeobatrachus. Next base: position 126,582,813 of record NC_134353.1, read on the forward strand.
GAAAAGCGCTTATCTGGACAAGCTCGGTGTTTCTGGACTGCCTCTCTGAAATCGGAGTGATCCAGGAACATACTCATTGTATGCTTGGGAAACCTAAAACGGAATTTCTCCTGCTGAGAAGCTGACTCCTCAATTGGAGGAGCTAGGGGAGAAAGATCCAACACCTGATTGATGGACGCTATAAGGTCGTTCACTATGGCGTCCCCTTCTGGTGTATCTAGGTTGAGAGCGGCTTCAGGATCAGAGTCCTGATCTGCCCCCTCCGCTTCATCCTCTAGAGAGTCCTCCTGCTGAGACCCTGAGCAGTGTGATGAGGTCGAGGGAAGCTCCCAGCGACCCCGCTTAGGTGGTCTGGGACTGCGGTCCGTGTCAGAGACCTCACCTTGAGACCTATGAGTCACCCCAGGAGCACTTTGCTGCTCCAACCGAGGGGGGCCTGGGGTCAATGATTCAACAGTGCCCGGGGCCTGTGTTACAGGTCTGGACTGCAAAGCTTCTAGTATCTTAGCAGACCATTTATCCATAGTCTCAGAAAGTTTGTCAGCGAATACTGCAAACTCCGTCCCTGTCACCTGGACAGTGGCAGCCGGTGTTTCTACCTGGGCCGAGGGTCCCACTAGTGGCTGAGGCTCCTGGTGAGTAAGTACCATAGGTGCCGAGCATTGCACACAATGAGGGTAGGTGGAACCTGCAGGTAGCATAGCCGCACATGAGGTACAGGTTGCAAAGTAAGCCTGTGCTTTGGCACCCTTGCTATTTGCAGACGACATGCTGTTGTCTCCTCTGAGTACAATCTGGGAGGGTATATAGCCAAAAACCAGTGCGACCGTACAGAGTAAATGTATAGCATATAAACCTATATATATACACTTCGGCACCCAGGGGGGCCAGCACCTAGAAACAGGTGCGGCTTACCGACCGCCCAAAGCGGTTGTGTGACCACCAGATTCCCTGCCTGGATCTCCCAGAGCCGTTTGTCTCTCCTCTCCAGCTTCAGAAGTGCTGACAGGAATGGCTGCCAGCGTTCTGTGAGGAGGAGGGGGCCGTGGGCGTGCCCAAGAAAGTGCGGGAATCTGGTGTCCCACTGTGCTCAGTGAGGGGGGAGGAGGATACAAAGTATGCTCCAGCCCTCAGCGCTGACGTCCAGTGCAGCGTCCCTTCCTTCCCCTGACTGACAGGCCCGGGGGCGGGAATATGCGGTACTAGGCCGCAAAAGCCGGGGACTAAAGTTATAAGCGCGGCCGGCAAACAAGCGCGGTCAGCACGGTAGTCCCGGTGCACTAACACACCCAGCAGTGCTGCAGCGTGTATGACACAAGCGCTCCATGCGCTGTCCCCAAGGGGACACAGAGTACCTCACAGTAGCAGGGCCTTGTCCCTGACGATACCCAGCTCCTGTCCAGCAGATTCCCCAGGGGCTGCGGAGGGAGCACGGTCCCAGTGTCTGGAGACCGATTAGGATCCCACTTCACCCAGAGCCCCTAGGGGATGGGGAAGGAAAACAGCATGTTGGCTCCTGCCTATGTACCCGCACTGGGTACCTCAACCTTAACCGCACCGCTGACCAGAGTGGGGTGAGAAGGGAGCATGCTGGGGGCCCTATATGGGCCCACTTTTTTTCCATCCGAAATAGTCAGCAGCTGCTGCTGACTAAATTGTGGAGCTATGCGTGCATGTGTGCCTCCTTCGCACAAAGCATAAAAACTGAGGAGCCCGTGACTCACGGGGGGGTGTATAGGCAGAAGGGGAGGGGCTTTACACTTTTAAGTGTAATACTTTGTGTGGCCTCCGGAGGCAGAAGCTATACACCCAATTGTCTGGGTCTCCCAATGGAGCGACAAAGAAATAATTTATTTCCACACAAAACAATATATACTGAAGACTATTGCTTAAAGGGAATCTGTCACTGGGTTTTTGCCACCTAATCTTAGAGTAGCATAACGTAGGGGCAGAGATCCCAATTCCAGTGATGTGTCACTTAAAGGGCTGCTTAGTGTAGCTCTGGTGAAATCACTAATTAATCAGCAGTAGATTATCATTAGAGGACTACTTGGCGTGCTGCAGGTAGTCCAGCAGATTCATGAGCTCTGTATAACTGCTAGATCTGCAGCAGAGAAAACATTGATTTTATCAAAATGACAGCAAACAGCACAGTAAGTGACACATCGCTGGAATCAGGGTCTCTGTTTCTACATCATGCTGCTCTCAGATGGGGGAGCAAAAACCTGGTGACAGATTATCTTTAATATTGTGATTAGTCATTTATAAATGAAACATTATCAGTCAATTAGGAAAATACAGCAGCGATTATAAAAAATGAGAAATTCATAGAAACAAAACTGATTTGGGATTCAAAATAGCTGAGAAAAAAAAAGAAATTATTTTTTAAATTATTATTATGTGTGTAATATTTTAGGTGCCTTGAAATTATGGTTTTTTTTCAAAAATTTTCTCTTTTTAATAACCGTTATGTGTTATAACTGAAGCTATTTGGTGGGAGTTTTGAAATGTGTGTATTTCAGAGTTATTACTTTTATGTTGAGTAAATGGGTTTGTTTTGCACCTGATAATGTGTAGTCTCTTTTATTGCATCCCTATGAAGGTCTCTGATCACTTTTAGATCACTGAAATCGCAAAAATTAGATATTATAGGTATTTTTCTAGCCTCCACTTGACAGGCACATTATTCCCAAACTCGTTATTAAAGATATTGTTCCCACCAGAGGGTTAAAAAGATCTGGGATCATAGAGTATACCACAGTCATAAATGATCTGTAATTGGGGGTGGGGGGCAAACCCAACAGAAACTGCTCAATCCCCCCACAGTACTACTATATAACCTTTTAACCAACTTACCTGAGCAATGAACTGAATGATCTTGACAAATATATTAAGAGGAGTGTCACGGGGCACTACACTACGGGAGCCTTTGGGGAAAAGTGCGGATACGATGCTCATAAGGCGGCTGTAAAAAAAAAAAAAAAAAAGAATAAATATCAAAAACTTCTAATTTGGATACAAAGTATACCGTCAAACTTTACAGAAATGAAAAATATCTTATTTTACATGTATGCTAATGTTGTTTCTGTCACCGATGGCAAACGTAGAATAAGTACAGCTAAAAGATGATTAAAAACAAATTAAATGGGAACACACAGTATATACACACCTCTCTGCAGAAACTAATAATACAGCAGGGTTTATACAGTGGCTCATTACATATGCATTCTTCTGAGACTCGATGTTTTCCTTCTGTGCTTAACAATACAGATGATTTTAGAGGCAGCCACATACTGATACTAATTAGGATTATTTCTAGAAGTGATTATACCCCTGGCACCGAGCAGCACCATTAAAGGGGCTCTGTCAGCAAAGAATGACTGTTCAAACCAAGTACAGGAGTGTGGTGCACCCCTGGCAGAGGTATAAATATTGCAGTCACAAAGGATATGACCGGACCTGTGCAGAATGGGTGCCTGTCGACACCAGCACCTATTTCAGCTACATATGCACCTGCGGACAAACATTTAGTTGCATTGTATTGCGGCAAAGAGTCTCACACGATCACTGCAATGCAATCGGAGGCCGTCATAGTGTCGGTGTGCCATGACTGGTGGCGCAGGCGCAGTGACGTCATGACCTGCATGTGATGGCCACATAGAGGTCGCTGCAAGCTTCAGTGCCGTTATAGAAGAAGATCCTGAGCATCATAGGAACAGGAGAATGCAAGAATCGTTTGTTCTTCTCCAATACAACTTAAGAAAAAATAAAGGACATTACTACTGGAAGGGGCTAAAGATAGGGGGACATCATACCAGGAAGAGCCCAGGATGAGTGACATTAATACTGGAAGGGGCTAAGGATAGGGGGACATTATACCAGGAAGAGCCCAGGATGGGTGACATTAATACTGGAAGGGGCCAAGGATGGAGGGACATCATACCAGGAAGAGCCCAGGATGAGTGACATTAATACTGGAAGGGGCTAAGGATAGGGGGACATTATACCAGGAAGAGCCCAGGATGGGTGACATTAATACTGGAAGGGGCCAAGGATGGAGGGACATCATACCAGGAAGAGCCCAGGATGAGTGACATTAATACTGGAAGGGGCTAAGGATAGGGGGACATCATACCAGGAAGAGCCCAGGATGAGTGACATTACTGCTGGAAGGGGCTAAGGATAGGGGGACATTATACCAGGAAGAGCCCAGGATGGGTGACATTAATACTGGAAGGGGCCAAGGATGGAAGGACATTATACCAGGAAAAGCCCAGCATAGGTGACTTTACTACTGGAAGGGGCTAAGGATAGGGGGACATTATACCAGGAAGAGCCCAGGATGTGTGACATTAATACAGGAAAGGGGCCAAGGATGGAGGGACATTATACCACAAAAAGCCCAGTATAGGTGACATTACTACTGGAAGGGGCTAAGGATGGGGGGACATTATACCAGGAAGAGACAAGGATTAGTGACATTGTTGGACATTATACCAGAAAGCGGCTTAGGATGGGAGACATTAAACCAGGAAGGGGGACATTACACCTGGAAGAAGGCTAGGTCGGGGGACATTATACAACAAAGAGGCCCAGGTTGGGGATATTATTACAGCACGGGTACATTATTACAGGAAAGGGCCTGAATGGGGGACATTATTATATAGGGGGATAAACATACATGTTTTCATAGCATCTAGAACTCTACAAGGGTCCATTAATCTGACCAACATGCAACTGGAGTACCAGGTCCAAATTTTTCACTGGGGACCCATCGGATTCTAATTACGCAACTGACCATAGGCTTAAGTGCATGGTCCCACCTTCTTTTTTCACCTCCATCTCCGACTCCCTCTATATTGATTGACAGATCTGGCTTTATAGACCCACAGAAGGCCGGAGATGGATGGAAATCTAATAGGTGGGAAGATGCACATAAATGTTTGGCCCCATCATGATGCACCGAGCGCCTGTGCTTGGCATGAACATCCATAGTCTGCTGACAATCACAATCTTAATATTCAGTTCCTGCGAGTACCCTGCCCCCCAATCCCACGTATAAACCACAGGCGGCACAATACACGGGCACTGCGCACTCACCTTTGTGTTACAGTGTTGCTTTCACATTTTATCCTAATAACATAAACCCACAATAATCTATACAGAGATTCCAGTGCAACTCGAGACATTTTAGGGTCCTTATTCTGAAAGAAAGAAAAGTAAGATAAATGGTGCGTGTCACCAAAATGTGAAAAAAATATTCCACTGACATTCTTTTTTTTTAATAGCAAATAACTCACAATATACATTAAAAGAATACATGATGGTTAAACCAGAAACATTGGATAATGAAAAATTAACACCAAGGCACAAACTGACCGAAAAAAGAGGAATACATCACAAGTGCCAAACATAGTGTGTGTGTCAGGCACTATTTATGCCTCTGGACACTAACATATGCCTAGAAAAAAGGATGAAAATGTACTTATAGCATGGAAGGTATGAGGCTGCATTTCTGCTGTGACTACGGCCCTAGGTTGTGGTCCACAATCTTCATATAGCCAAGTATTAAAAGCAAAATGAATTGACAAACATTATTTTCTGTGGTGGGTACAACGGTGTCCCAGCAATGACAAAGCTATACTACCACAAGAAATATGGCGGCAAAGGAGGAAGACCATGAAAAAGTAATGCTATGCTGCAAAGTGCTAGGATAGAGACCCCAGAACTCACTGCCTTCCTACATCTACAGCTCAATGCCTGCGAAATAAGGAGCTGGTGACCCCCTCCAAGGGGTTTAGTCCATCTGAGAGGATTAAAAGTAATCTGTCACCAGGTTTTTGCTCCCTCATCTCAGAGCAGCATAATGGAGGGGAAGAAACCCTGATTCCAGCAATGTGTCACTTACTGAGCTGTTTGCTGTCATTTAGATAAAATCAATGTTTTCTCTGCTGCAGATCTAGCAGTTATACAGAGCTCATGAATCTGCTGGACTACCTGCAGCACACCAAGTAGTCATGTAATGATAATCACTCTTTAATCAGCAGGCGATTATCAAAACTACACTAAGCCGCCCAGTAAGGGACACATTGCAGGAATCGGGATTTCTGCCCCTACGTTATGCTGCTCTCAGATTAGGTGGCAAAAACGTGGTGACAGATTTCTTTTAAGAGGAACCTATTCGCACACATGGCAGCTGTATGACTCACAACTAGCCCCACCCTTTAAATTTTTTTTTTATATATATATATATATAATATATATATATATATATATATATTTTTTTTTTTTTTTATTTTTTTTTTCTGTCGAGACCAGATGTGTCATGAGCTTTCTAGGTGTAGAAGCCATTTGCAAATCATGCTCACAGTGCTTTGCAGACGTCCATATATTTTGGACGGTTTCTGGCAAGCGCTGACATCCCCCCCCCCTCCCCAGACTGGGACATCTCATGTATGGATTATAGTCTAGATTTTTCATGAGTGGTAGACAGAAAATCTAATAAGAAAGTATCATGTTCATTGAGTGGTTAAGCGGCTACACAGCCACATCATTACTCTCAGATGTAATAATGTGCTGGTTTCATCTCTTAAAGACAGAGATTAATACACCCATACCATGAATATATGGCACAAAGAATAACAAATTATACACCGAAATATCCCATCTTCAAAACAGAAAAGTTAGGGATTTTTTTTTTTTTTTTTTACAGATGTTTATTAATTATTATTTTTTAATTATTAATCTTAGCCATAACCTGTATAAAAGCATTAATCACAGTAGCATTTATAACGTAATAACCCTCAGCTTCCGATTACCAGAGGAGTATGCGACAGTCCTGTGTGTGATTATACAGTAATACTGGTCAGCAGGTCCGCTCCCCATGCGATGGAGAACACCACCATATTTTAAAGCGTTTTTAACAAAGACAAACATCATTTTACTCAATTGATCTTGGAATAATAATAATTTCCACAATTGGATGTTAAATAAAATGTTCCTGTGCTGAGATAATCCTATATATATGTGTCCCTGCTATGTGCTGTGTAATGGCTGTGTCTGACCATACAGTGACATGGTCTGATCATACCACAGCTCCTGGACCGAGAAGGATGCAAAAAAAGTACACAAACATAGTATGGCATCTCAAATAATTCTTACTTTGAGGTAAAACATTTTGGAAAAAAAAAAAAACCAGGCGGGGAAATGTTTTACCTCACAAAAAGCATCAGCTGTGATCCCATGCTGTAATACCTATATAGTCTCTATTGCTTTCTCCTCGGCCCAGCAGCTGTGGTATGATCAGACCATGTCCCTTTACGGTCAGACACGGCCATTACACAGTACATAGCAGGGACACATATAAGATTATCTCAGAACAGGACCATTTTTCTTTTAAACACATCCAACTGGAAATTATTATTCTAAGATCTATTGATTAAAATCAACTTTAAAATTGTTCGTGGGAAAAAAACCCTTTAATTCTTGCACACCACTTCATAAAGCTGAAAATGCCTTGGGGAAAATCAGTAAGAATGACGACATACTCCATCAATGCATCACACAAGTAGCATGACATTGTACTGACAACAGTTACGTGTGTGTCCTTGCTTAGATTATTGCTAAACCCAGGATTTCCTGACATGTATGGTCTGAGATGTTTAACACAAAAAACATGACAATGAGTGGACTTGGTATGATGAGTCGGCAGACCTGCACCGATTGACAGAAAGGAGAACTTATCTCCCTGTTATAATAATGGAGTCACAGTGCTCATGCTTAAAGGGGTTGTCCACTACTTTTACACTGATGGCCTATCCTTATGATCAGCTGCAGTCCTACACCTATTAGCAGTCCTCAGTCCTGGCGGCATCATGCAGCCAGAAATACTCTGTTCCGGAGCTGCTCTGTCTTCTGATAATGGCCGCAGCCGGGTACTGCACATCCACCTCCTATTGATCTGAATGGGAAGCGGATGTGCAGTACCTGGCCATGGCCACCATCAGAAGACAGAACAGCGCCACAGCTGAGCATTTCCAGCTGCCTGCTGCTACCGGGACTGAGAACAGATGATTGGCGGTGGTGTCGGACATAGGCTGATCAGACATTGATGACCTCTCCCAAGGATAGGCCATCAATGCAAAAGTAGTGTACAACCCCTTTAATTGTTGCTCCATTCATTCTCTATGGAGCTGCGGAGAGCTCCACTCTGCTTTTTCCGGCAGCTCCATAGAGAAGACATGGTGTGGCGGTTGGGCGTCTGCCATACCTAACCATTTGGTAAGGCACTTTTGTAAATAAACATTCCCCAATCTGCCGATCAGTGCGGGTCACAGCGGTGGGACCCTCAATCAGGGAGTTATTACCCATTCCTTGGACAGCTGATCACGTATACTCACTAGACAACCTAAGAAAAGTTAAGGGTGAACACTTCTAGATGCAAAGGAGTGAAGAAGACAACATGATAACTTGCAAAAAAAGCCCAACAAAACGGTAATGCAAAGTGTATACAAAGCTACTCGGCTTTTTACTTAAAATGTCTACTGTGAATTTGTGATGAAAGGTGGAATTCCTCTGTAATGATCCCGGCCATTCAGCTTTGGATGCTGGGCAATGAAGCGGTGGTAGTTTTCCTGACATACAATGGAGAGATCTGTTCTAGCTTTAGTTATACAAGATGTAAGAGTAAACTGCAATTAAAATGCTGAATGCAAATGCGTCCTACCATACCATTATATAAACTACACTAATAATCACCGCAGCCTCAGAAATGTGAGGGGTGACGGATTCCGGAGGATTTTTAGAGCAATTATTTCTTCAAAGTGAAGGAAGATGACAGCCGTAGGATAAGCACTTGTAGCTGACATTTGTTTCCTCATTTTCATATTTGCAGCCTCGCTCAGCGCTGGCATTCTGCACGGATAGATGAAGTATACATTTCACCTAATCAGCCATTCTGCGTCTGTGGGTGCTACAAATGTCAGCCTGACATGCACAGCCACCAGCTAATGAGAACAGGGGCACAACATAATAGACCGTCACATGCCCAGAATGAAAAGGGTTTACAACGGACTTGTCCTTTATTATCAATCTGTTCAATCACCTTTGGAGCTTTAAAAAAAAAAAAAAAAAAGATTTCCAAGAAAAGTTGAGACCTGAAGATCCAAGAAATCCATGAAAAATACATAATGTCAGCATTGCATTCCGACACCATCCATAACTGTAGCCATTTTTCTCTTAGAGGGAACTGATCATATGGAAATATGCGGTTAACCTGCATATATGGGGTTAATCTGCAGGTTACTAGCAATTGAAACCTGCCCTGCTCCTGTACATTAAAGCCTGCTGCAGGGAGGAAATTAACTTTCATCCTCCCGGCACTGCTCTGGTTTTAGTCACATGGGCGGCGCTGGCACGGGTTCAGTCCCCGCTCTGTGTTTGGAGAACGGTAGCTGTCACCGCACCCACTGCACTGACTGACAGCCACTCTGCATTAGATCCAGCTGTTAGTGAGTGCAAGGGACGTGGTTACAACAGCTGCTCTCCATACACAGAGTGGTGACTGACCACACGCCGATGCCGCCCGTGACTGAAACCAGAATGCTGCTGGGAGGATTAAAGTTCATTTCTTCCTGGCAGCGGGGTTTAATGTACAGGAGCAATGCAGGTTTTGATTGCTATTAAAGGGAACCTGTCAGGTGCAATATGCACCCAGATCCACGAGCAGGTCTGGATGCATATTGCTAATTTCTGCCACACATTCCCACCCTATAGTAGCATAAATAAACAGATCTTTAGAAAAGGTATTTCTAAAGATCGTTAATTATATGCTAATGAAGCCAGCGACTAGTCGTAAGGGTGTGGGTTCCCTTGGCTACTCGGCCCACATAGCATGTTAGCACACCCCTGTGGGCATACTAACATGCTAATTAATGCGCAGTGACACCGCATATACCTCAATCTTGATGGCGGCCAGTGAAGGATGGATGCGCTCTACAAATGATCTGGAGTCCCCGGGACTTCTGATAATGTGCTGTAAACGGATGCCGGGTGTAAGCTTCCTGGCTTCAGTGAAGTATAGTGCGCATGACCGGAAGTGCGGGGGACTCTGGATCATGTGCAGAGCGCATCCATCCTCTACTGGTCGCCATCCAGAGTGCGGTACGTGGGGCGTCACTGCGCATTAATTAGTATGTTAGTAAGCCCACAGGAGCATGCCAACATGCTACGTGGACCGACTAGCCAAGGGAGCTAACGTCCTTGCGACTAATTCCCTGGCCTCATTGACATATAATAAATACTTTTTCTAAAAATCTGTTTATTTATGCTACTATAGGCTGGGATTGTTAGGCAGGGATTACTAATATGCACCCAGAACTGCTCGTGACATGTTCCCTTTAACTTGCAGATTAACCCCATATCTGCAGGTTAATGACATTTTTCCATGTGACGGGTTCCTTTTAACTGACTAAACTAAGGCCCCCTTCCCACATCAATGATTAAACAGGTATGTGAAAAAATGGTACCGGTGTCAGTGTTCTGTCCACACGTCAATTGTGTTTTCCATGGATAAATAAATTACAAAGCTTCTCTATACTTTGCAATGTTAAATGCCATACGTGTGCCGTACCTGTTTTTCACAGACCCATAGACTTGTATTGGCCCTTGTCAAATGTGCTGCAGGAAAAAACATCGGTCTGTGTTTTGCACGGACACATGGTCTATGTAAAAGCACTGACCGTGAAGAGCAACATAGATTATAATTGGAAAAAAACAGATACCACAAGTAGCAGAAATACGGAGGTGTGAATAAGGCCTACAATGAAGAATGAGATTTATTGAAAATATTATATGGTTTCATGTACAAAGCTCCTATACAGGTCTATGAGTCTCCGTTCCAAAAAACGATGCAGTGAGCCGGAGGACAAAAGAAAAGCCCAATCTTGTGTTTCATCCGAGAAAAATTATTAAAAAAAATGTTGGAAATGTTCACCTTGGCAGGGTGTATGAGTCACAACCAACTGGAAATGACCAAAATGATGGCTGCAGCAGCCCCACGAATGTACAGCAAACACCAATGGAAGAATGGATATGATTGCCGCGCTGCCGCAGTCAGAGAAACATCCAAAAGGAGGTCAATAGTGATTTATTTCTACGCGTTTCAGAAAGTACCTTCTTCAGGAACATCAGAGAACCCTCTCCTTCCTCAGGAAAATCACATAGAACCCTCTCCTTCCTCAGGAAAATCACATAGAACCCCCTCCTTCCTCAGGAGAATCACATAGAACCCCCTCCTTCCTCAGGAAAATCACAGAGAACCCTCTCCTTCCTCGGGAAAATCATAGGGAACCCTCTCCTTCCTCAGGAAAATCACAGGGAACCCTCTCCTTCCTCAGGAAAACAGGGAACCCTCTCCTCCCTCAGGAAAATCACATTTACCAGTGTATGTGTGATTTTCCTGAGGAAGGACAGGGTTCTCTCTCAAATGCATAGAAATAAATCACTCTTGACCAGCTCCTGGATGTTTCTCTGACCACGGCGGCGTGGCAATCATGTCCATTCTTCGTCTCCTGGTGTTTTCTAGCTCTAGTCTTTCAGCCGTAAATTAATGCTTACTATTTGTCCCCTACTTTTTTCATACATTCAATAAGTTACCAAGAAAGAGGTAAAAAGGGAGTGCAACTCCGGGATCAGAATGCAGAGGGTTTCTTTGTATTATGTTACCAAGATGACACATAGCTCTGCAAAGGAGCAGGAGGCACAAACCGGTAGGAACAATTAAGACAAATTTACAAAGTTGGTTCATTTTTTTTTTATAAACTGAATCTAGAAAGTAAATGGCTGCTATGCTGTAGACATCCTTTATGTTCTTTCCATTTTTAAAGCATGTCATATGACTCCAGCACCTAAGAGATGAGGCTTGGGTAATGACCCTACTGGAGGCCTCTGGTCCACTGATATACAGCTCCATGGGGCGGACATGAACTCACCTGAAGAGTTTCTATTTGCTTTCTGATACTGTTGTTAGATGGCATCTAAATAAAGCAACGTGAGACAGCAAAACAAACATGAGAATGGAGCCACATGCATGTTAGATGAAAAAGCACAAAACGAACAGCACAAAACTAAAAGAAGCCGGGAGGAGAATGAACCTATAGACCCAATTTATTGAAGGGGTTATCCTAGAAATCTCCTTCATAAGTTTAATTATTGATACAATAAATGATATATAATAGTTGGACATCCCCTTTAAAAAAAAAACATGTCGTGCATAATTTAGTACCGGTCACACGGATAATGTGATTATGACTGTCTTTTTATCTACATAGAACATTTTTCCCCACCACTCAGGATAGTATCTTATGTAATGTAGTTCTACTGTTTAGCAGCTTGAGATAAGTGTTCGATTAAAAGGGTTTTCCAAGCACTAAATACTAATGCAATGCTTTTCTCGTGATCGGTGGGTATCCCAATGGTAGTTCTCCCATAAATCACACATTAAAAGGGGTACTCTGAGAAATGTTATGAAAATAAATGGCTAAAATAAAGAACATTTAAAAATATTAAAAATTTATCAGGTTCGTTGAAGTAAGGAATGAGCGTTTATGATACCTGACAGGTCACTGCCCTCACCCGATGTCTGTCTCCAGCAGACATCTGTATGCAGCCTGTCCTAAGACATGGAACGGCTGGGAAACTGCTGGAAGCTGACATTTAAATTCTTGATAGTGCACTAAAGATTACTGTTTTGCTAAACAAAGATATTTAGTAAAATATGTAATACTTTTATTTTAGTTATTTATTTTTAGAACATTTCTTGGAGTACCACTTTAAAGGGAATCAAATCACCAGGATATTCGTATGTAATCTAAAGCCAGTGCTATACTGGCATTATCAGGCTGAGTCTATACATACCTTTAGTGGTCAGCTCGGATGTTTAGGTTTTGAAATCCAAGAAAGTAAAGTTTATAAAATCACCAGCTACTTGAGTGACAGCAGCTGAGGATTAGATAATATCTGGGGGGGTATTTATAGTTCTCCCCGCTCGCTGTTTGTATATTTATTATGCTAATTCTAACGATTCACTTTTCACTTACATGACCTGTGTAAGGTCATACCCATGTGACCAGAAGGGGCGGGGCCTCAGCCAACAAGGCTGATACCAGAAGCAACATTTTCTGTTGGCTGAGGACCCGCCCCTTCTGGTCACATGGGTATGACCTCACACGGGTCCTGCAAGTGAAAAGCGAATCATCTGTATAATACTGGGTTTTAAAACCTAAACATCAGAGCTGACCACTAAAGGTATGTAGAGAATCAGCCTGATAGTGCCAGTATAGCACTGGCCTTGGGTTATATACGAAAATCCCGGTGACTGGATCACTTTAAAGGGATTAAGCGCTTTTCTGGAAAAACGCCTTTAACTGTAGGGTTCAATAAAGCAAAACCCTGATTTTAAAGGGAATATGTCAGTTTCTACAATACACTCGAGAGCCCTAATCCTGCACTAAAGTGGTTGCTGTCTCGGAATAACATGTGTACCAAAATAGGCTCCGTTTCCAGATTACCCATCACAAGTCCGGTGGGCTGTTTTTCACATAGACTAGACCAGAATCAGGTTCTGTAATCAAACCCCTTTAGAAGGCACTGAGGGTCTCCAGACTAGTGGGCAGAGCAGGATTTGGCATCACTGTCTCCCTGTGCAAACGCAGTGACGCCAGTTATACTCTGCGCATGCCCAACAAGCGTAGCGTTGAAGGGATCAACCTGGCCGAGCAGTGGCGAGAACATTAATCCCTTCTAAGGAACCATGATCACAGTATCAGACCTTGGACTAGTCTTTGTGAAAGAACGCCCTTTAGTACAAGTTACAGGTAGAGTATGGCAAGCAACACTGAAATAAGTGGCTTAGGCACACATAAGAAAGTTATTCTGGGATAGCAAGGACTTGAACTCTTGACATAGTGGTAAACCTCAACAACTGCAGCATTAGCAGTTTCCTACTCTATTTGGCCTTACGGGCATGAAGACGGGGGGTATGGACATGAAGGCAGGGGACACAGGCATGTACAAGAGGCCTTTATGCGATCACTCACACAATATGTGGTAATCCCAATAATAGAATGGGGCAATGGTATACAAATAAAGCATGGTCAGCACAATACAAGAGCCACTTAGGACAACTAATATTTTGTTGCAATGTATATTGAATAGTGATGAGCGAAGAGTAACTATTCGTGTACGGATAATGCTTACCAAATGCTGACTACTATTCCAGTATTAGTCATAACAAGAAAAATGCTCCGTTTCCCCCAGTGCCTTACATTAGGTTCGTAAATTGTGACGGATACCGAAATAGTACTTTGGGATTCGTTATGAATAATCCAAATACGAATAGTTACTATTCACCTATCACTAATATTGAATGCTCCTCCACCGCCAGTGACTGAGCACCAACATCTCAACATTATGTCCTCAAGCACATGGCAAAATTAGCAGTCCTTGTGCTGCTATCAGGTGCCTCTGCGCAGCGCCGGGCTCTCCCTTACAAGCCGGGTTTCTGGGGAGAATACCAGGTGATTGAACATGTCACCATTCCTTTCTCATGGGTTAGGTAAGGATGGAACTGATATTTCTACAGGCACTGCTTTATAGGTCTATACAAGAGTCAGCCATAGTATGACTGTGTGTATGAGTCCTGAGAGTGTTATTAGAGGCTTAACTTTGCTATGATCTAAGGCAGTGTTCCCCAACTCCAGTCCTCCAGGCCCACCAACAGAGCAGGTTTGCAGGATTTCTTTAAAAGGGAACCTGTCACAAGCTTTTTCCCTTATAAGCTGCGGCCACCACCAGTGGGCTCTTATATACAGCAGTCTAGAATACTGTATATAAGAGCCCAGGCCGCTCTGTATAATGTAAAAAATACCTTTATAATACTCACCTAGGGGAGCGGCCCGATATGTGTCACTGCTCTTGGTCTTGCGCCTCCTCTATCTTGTGCGATCTCTGTCCTCCTGCCCAGTGCCGTATGCGTCACGTGTCCTGTGTCATTCACACAGAGGCCTCCATTGTGCTCCTGCATGCGCACCCTGATCTGCCCGGCTAAGGGCAGATCAAATTATTGTAGTGCGCATGCGGTCTTTGATGTTTTCTCGCGCCTGCACATTACAGTATTTTGTCTACTTTCAGGAGGTTAGATCAAAGTGCGCATGCGCAGGAGCGTAATGGAGGCCCTCTTTGAATGACGCAGGACGTGTCATCTACACAGGGCTGAGCAAGAAAACCGCGATCCCAAGAAAATAGGAGGCGCTGGCCTGCAAGCACCGGCACCCATCAGACAGAACCGCCCCTTTAGATGAGTATTATAAGGTGATTTTTACGTTATACACAGCGGCCTGAGCTCTTATATACAGTATTCTAGAATGCTGCATATAAGGGCTCACTGGTGGTAACCGAAGCTCATAAGGGAAAACCTGGTGATAGTTCCCTTTAATATTGCATAGGTGATAATTTAATTATGTGCACAAGTAATGATTCCATCACCTGTGCATTGCTAAGGCAATCCTGAAAACATGCTCTGTTGGTGTGCTTAGAGGACTGGAGTTTGGGAACATTAATCTAGGGATGAAACCGCTACAGGATCACATAAATCATTATTAAAATAAGTATTTACTAAAATTAATGATCATTAAACTTCTTAGATTTTAACAGTTTTTACAGGACACATCTGCAGCCCTATAAAAAGTAATATTCATGGTCAGAAGTTTTACCGTTTTTTTTTTTTCAATCTCAAACGTTAGTACAGTACGTACAGTAGGTGTAACATTAAAAGATTTTTGTCAGATTTTAGAGAGGGATTAAAGTAAGCGATAAGTCAAATTACTACTGTTAGCATAAACAGCAAAGCAAATGCAAATTTGACTTAACGGGGTATTCCATTCTCCAAGATCCTATCCCAATATGTAGTAGGAGTAATTATATCATCAAATACCTCCAACAAGAAATGTAGTGTAGATCTCCGGATATAGCCATGTCTGTTACCTCATGTGCAGGGCATTGTGGCTTAGGTGTCCATGGTTATGACCACTCAAATAGAAAGATAGTTAGTTGCTTGTGGTCAGAACCATGGATAGCTAGGCTGCAATGCCCTGCACACGAGGTAAGAGATATGGCTTTATCAGAAGAACTATACCACATTTCTAATTGGAGATTAATAATAATAAAAATAATAATAATAATAATAATAATAAAAATAATAATAATAATAATAATAATAAAAATAATAATAAAAATAATAATAATAATAATACGCCTACTACATATTGGGATACGATCTTTCAGATGGAAATAACCCTTTAAGAAAAAAGCAAATCGTATGTGGTGTATTTCATACACAAGGATGTGACATGAAAAAAAATAAATCAATGCAGCTTGAATGGAATGATAAGTAGTGAAGGAAAAACACAAGAAGGGAATATGAGATGAGCCGGCCATGAATCAGACATGCAGCTAATGATCAGGTGCAGAGTCCTTCTCCGAGTACATTAAATCCACATTACTACGAGTAGAAAGCAATAGTGCTAGAGCAGTATATGGAAAGATACGCAACACAAAATTCACCCCAACTGTGCTCAACACTGTGCTAGGAAGAGCAATACAGCAATGTCAACCGGAACTATGAAGAGAGTCAAGTCCAACACGAAAGGAAGAAAGCAGCGGTAAACACCAGAACAGATTCAGTCAGAAAAGATCAAAATGACAATTTAATTGATTGATTAGTTCCAAGGATGAAGAAAGAAAGTTATAGGAGAAAATAGAGTAATATTAGGGTAATCAACTGATGTTTCTTCAGCTAGAGCAATCCGTGCAGGGTCTTCATCACCACGTGGTGAGCGGGCACCTACCTTCAGATGTGACAGACAGTTCTGTAAGAAGATGTGCCAATTGTTCAGGAAAAACTGCTTCTGGCTGACACACAACAAGCAGGTGATGAGTGGATATAAAGCCTGGGGTGAAGAAATCAGCAAGGTTACAGCATGTCGGTGGCCATTCACACAGATTATTGATGTACATTTGAGAGGATCCAATTAAAAAAAAAAAAATAAACACAAAAAACAAATTCACATGCTAGAACTTTCCTATTGATTGCAATGGAAAATCCCCCTTGCTGATGAGGTTTTGAAAACCTTACAGATATCTCCTTCAAAACCGCATGAATTCCAAACAATGCCTCGTCGCCCAGTACACTATGCACATATGCCCTTGTCGCCTGGTACACTATGCCCTTACGCTCTTGCCACCCGGTACACTAAGCCCTTACGCCCTTGCCGCCCGATACACTATGCCCTTACACCCTTGTCATCTGGTACACTATGCCCTTACACCCTTGTCATCTGGTACACTATGCCCTTACACCCTTGTCATCTGGTACACTATGCCCTTACACCCTTGTCGCCCGGTACACTAAGCCCTTACGCCCTTATCGCCCGGTCCACTATGCCCTTACACCCTTGTCATCTGGTACACTATGCCCTTACACCCTTGTCGCCCGGTCCACTATGCCCTTACACCCTTATCGCCCAGTACACTATGCCCTTACACCCTTGTCGCCAAGTACACTAAGCCCTTACGCCCTTATCGCCCGGTCCACTATGCCCTTACATCCTTGTCGCCCGGTCCACTATGCCCTTACACCCTTGTCGCCCAGTACACTATGCACATACGCCCTTGTAGTCCGGTATACTATGCCCATACGCTCTTGTCTGGTATACTATGCCCATACGCCCTTGTCTGGTATACTATGCACATATATTACAATATCTCACCAGGGAATGTTTCTTTCTTGAGCTCAGATCAAATGTGTTCTGGTAGAGCATCTCCACAAAATTTTTTAAACATGGCACGTTTACTTCGTTTTTTACAGCCTAGGAAGACAAAGACAAGTCATGTGAATGAATGGAAAAGAATAATCCAAACCTTTTATTTTCATGCCGCACATTTAGCAAAATGTATGAGCTGAAAAGCAACATCAATAAATAGATATGCCAAAAACCAAACTCTGGCAAAAAAAAAAAAAAAAAAGAGAGCACACCCTCTGTTACTAAGACAATCAGCAGCGCTCTCTTCTAGACCAGGCGGCCGCGTGTATCTTTTTCAATGCATTTCTGTATATCCGTGCCTTTCTGTATATCTCAGAACAGCACAGATTAATCCTGTCTAGAACATGTATTCTTAAAGTGTATCTGTCTCGACACAAACCTGTAGAAAACTGCAATTTGAAATTGACTCTTTAGTTGGTGGTTTCTGTAAACGTTCTGCCAGCACTATAGGTGCAGAAACGGCATTTCCCTCTTTCCAGTATGAATAGCTTCTAACACTATAAGTGCTTGACGATCCTGAACTGAAATCCCTTTTCTCTCTTCTGCCAGCATGGAGTTTAAGGCTATGTGCGCACTAGAGCTTTTTACCTGCGGATTTACCCGCGGATTTGCCCCGGAAATTTCTTGAGAAATGTCTGCAATCTTTGTGCAGACATTTCCCATGAAATTCAATGAGAAAAAAAAATAGCTGTGCGCACTGTGCGGATTTTTCTCAAGAAAATTTCTTGAGAAAATTTTCTCGAGAAACTTTCTTGAGATAATGTGCATGTCCATTAATTTCCGCAGGTACCTGCGGTATTCCGGGGGTATTCCGCAGGTAGCAATGATGTGCGGTATACCCCCGGAATAGCCGCGAATTACCTGCGGGAATGCTCATCGCTGCCTGCGGTTTTGCAGGAAGCGATGTCATTATGCCAGGAAGAGGAAGCGGAGCAGACGTCACACTCCCTGGACGCCGCACAGAAGCACTTCCGTGCGACCTCCAGGTGCCCGTACAGTGTGTCCTGCTCCGGCCTCGCAGCTGCCTGCACTGCAGGGTGTCAGTGTCTGCCCGCAGTGTCAGCAGCCTGTCACGCGGCAGCGCAGGCAGACACTGACATCCTGCAGTGCTGGGAGCCGCGGGGATGACGATCGCTGCTGTCAGGAGGTGAGATCATTACCTGCTGTGACGATCTCCTGCCTCCTGACGTCAGCGCTGTCTATGCCCGTCTCACGAGCGGCCCGAGACTGTCACTAGCGGTGACGTCACGGGCTCTCGCGATACTTCTGACAACGCAGTCAGTGACAGCGCTGACGTCAGCAGTACAGGAGATGATCACAGAAGGTAATGATCTCATCTATGCTCCTGATGGCAGCGCTCGGCATCCCCTGCAGTGACCTGGGCTGACCTATTGATGTTAGCTCAGGTCACTGCACAGCTCTCCCAGCCAATGGGGAACATTCTGTTCTTCATTGACTGGGACAGCGACTATGGTATGGATCGCCGTGGGACCCCCCCCCCTATTGGATTACGCCGGACGTGGATTGATTGTTCTTTTCAATAAATTGGTTAAAGAGGCTATGTGGGGAGTGTTTTTTCAAATAAAACTTTTTTTGTTGTCTATTTTTTAATTACTACTGACTGGGTTGGTGATGTCGGGTATCTGATAGACGCCTGACCTCACCAACCCCAGGGCTTGATGCCAGGTGACATTACACATCTGGCATCAACCCCATATATTACCCCGTTTGCCAACGCACCAGGGCGCGGGATGAGCTGGGGCAAAGCGCCAGGATTGGCACGTCTAATGGATGCGCCACTTCTGGGGCGGCTGCGGCCTGCTATTTTTAGGCTGGGGAGTGTCCAATAACAGTGGACCTCCCTAGTCTGAGAATATCAGACCCCAGCTGTCCGCTTTACCTTGGCTGGTGATCCAATATGGGGGGGACCGCACGTTTTTTGTTTTAAATTATTTATATAATTTAAAATAACAGCGTGGGGTGCCCACTGTTTTGGATTACCAGCCAAGGTGAAGCTGCCAGCGGTGGTCTGCAGGCTGCAGCCGTCTGCTTTACCCTAGCTGGCTACAAAATATGGGGGGACCTCACGTCGTTTTTTTTTAATTATTTATTTATTTTATGGCTAAATACAAGGCTAAGCACCCTTTAGTGCCACATGAAAGTCACTAAAGGGTGCCAGCTTAGAAAATGCAGGGAGGTGGAACATTATATAGGTTTTTCTCATCTATCTATCTATCTATCTATCCATCTATCCCTCTATCTATCTATCTATCCATCTATCCCTCTATCTATCTATCTATTCATCTATCCATCTATCCCTCTATCTATCTATCTATTCATCTATTCATCTATCTATCCCTCTATCTATCTATCTATTCATCTATCCATCTATCCCTCTATCTATCTATCTATTCATCTATCTATCTATCCCTCTATCTATCTATCTATTCATCTATCCATCTTTCCCTCTATCCATTATCTGTCTATCGATTATCTTTATTATTTATTGCAGGGACAAACCTGCGGTAAATCCGCGGCAAATCCGCATGCGTTTTTGCCGCGGATTTTTCCGCAGGTGCGGAAATCTTCCACTCCCAGAAGTTTCTCAAGAAATTTTCTTGAGAAAATTCACATTTCTAGTGCGCACATAGCCTAACAGACAGAGGAGCAAGCGTCAAGAGATGAAAACTTACCGCAATTTCTAGTAATCTGTTTCTGTAGCTAAAAAAGTTACATCTAAAAGGGAATCTGTCCGCAGATTTTTGCTATGTAATCTGAGGGAAGCTTGAAGTAGGGGCTGAGACATTGATTTCAGTGATGTGTCATTTATTAGACTGTGTATTTTTTCAATACAATTAGTGTTTTATAAGCAAATTATCATCACTATCTGACTAGCTGCCTGGTCCAACCAGTTCCCTGCATGGATTATCAGCTTACTGTTAAAAAAAAAAAATCTATATTTTT
Source organism: Anomaloglossus baeobatrachus (assembly GCF_048569485.1). NCBI lineage: Eukaryota > Metazoa > Chordata > Amphibia > Anura > Aromobatidae > Anomaloglossus > Anomaloglossus baeobatrachus. The sequence continues at coordinate 126,603,656 of NC_134353.1, forward strand.
ATATAGCGCTAACATATTCCGCAGCGCTTTATATACATCAGGAACACTGTTCCCATTGGGGCTCACAATCTAAAATTCCCTATTTGCATGACTTTGGAGTGTTGGAGGAAACCGGAGAACCCGGAGGAAACCCACACAAACACGGGGAGAACATACAAACTCCTTGCAGATGTAGTCCTTGGTGGGATTTGAACCCAGGACCCCAGAGCTGCAAGACTGCAGTTGTAACCACTGAGCCACCGTGCTGCCCCTATATACAATGTATACAGAAAGCTGTGAATCAGGAGTGTGGGTCGGGTCAACTTTCTGAGCTCTGCTGCATCTAAAAACTCTGTCACAGCTGCTGCACCCAGTAATCTAAGTGATAAATCATTGGAATCAGGGTCTCTTTTCCTATATCATGCTGCTCTTAGATGAGGTAGCAAAAACCTGCTAAAAAACAGCCAAAAGTGACTAAATGTACCACACCCAAAGTAGCAAAGTAAGCAACTATTCCTGTAAACTGCCAATAATCCAAAATAAAAAAAAACAATGGCACCAGGATAATTTACATCAGTATACAAACTTTATATACCTCATTTTATAATTTTTCTTCTATATGATTTCAAACAAACACCTCTAAGAAAAAAACAGCACTGTAATTAAAAATGACTGATCTTCATATGTAAGATGCATCCAGATTGGGATTAACTATGAAACGTCCATTTTCAACAAGCATAAGGAATGCTGGGATAATATATCCACAAGCCTGGATATAACACACCTGTCACATCTCAGCCTGCAGTGTGCGGTCAGTGCAGACGGCTCAGGTAATCCATGCGGAGTGGGAAACCATATACTCCGAGGATCAGGTCTTTCAGCAGAGATGTCAGCAGAGGGGTACCCCGATGGACACGGACCTAACATCTCAGTGGCTTTAGTTGAAAATGGACATTTCATTGTTAAACCCCAGCTGGATGCACCTTATGCATGAAGATCGATCATGAGAAGAATATAAAGTTTGTTTACTGATCAAAATTATCCTGGTGGCTTTTTTTATTTTTAGCAAAAGCCTGCTGACAGATTCCCTTCAACAGCAAACGGTGGACAGGAAGAAAGACTGAAGGTAGGCACCTAGGGGCTGGCACTTTATTATTCTCCGAAAAATCAAATTAATCTTTAAAAACTGTCTTACAGATTGTCTAATCACAATGTACTGTATATGAAATGGGATAATTGTCTGAAAGTGCAGTGACTTTTAAAAGGGAACCTGTCGCCTACTCACCTGCGGGGCGGTCTGAAGCGTTCCATGCTGATGGGCGTAGCTGGTCTACAGTCCTGCCCCGCCAATATGCTATCACCGACCTTCTTCCTTTGTATGGGTGACGAATCCTACGTCATCCACACAGTGTACTCCGTTGCGCTCGGGCACTTTGCTCTGCCCTGCTGTGCTTAGGGCAGAAAAAAGTGCTGTAATGCACAGGCACCAGGAAAGGTCAAAGATCACCTGCACATTACAGCACTTTGCTCTGCCCTCAGCGCGGGAGAGCAAAGTGAGCGTGCGCAAGAGCGCAATAGGGGGAGCTGCGTGGATGACGTATGATGCGTTATCTACAAGAAGGAGGATGGCGATCGCAAGGGTAGAGGAGGCACTGGACTCGAGAGCAGCGACGTCCATCGGACCGTAACGTATCAGACCGCCCAGCAGGTGAGTAGGTGACAGGTTCCCTTCAAAAGGATATTCTCATGCCATATACAGTGCCTACAAGTAGTATTCAACCCCCTGCAGATTTAGCAGGTTTGATAAGATGCAAATAAGTTAGAGCCTGCAAACTTCAAACAAGAGCAGGATTTATTAACAGATGCATAAATCTTACAAACCATCAAGTTATGTTGCTCAGTTAAATTATAATAAATTTTCAACATAAAAGTGTGGGTCAATTATTATTCAACCCCTAGGTTTAATATTTTGTGGAATATCCCTTGTTTGCAATTACAGCTAAAAATCATCTTTTATAAGACCTGATCATGCCGGCACAGGTCTCTGGAGTTATCTTGGCCCACTCCTCCATGCAGATCTTCTCCAAGTTATCTAGGTTCTTTGGGTGTCTCATGTGGACTTTAATCTTGAGCTCCTTCCACAAGTTTTCAATTGGGTTAAGGTCAGGAGACTGACTAGGCCACTGCAACACCTTGATTTTTTCCCTCTTGAACCAGGCCTTGGTTTTCTTGGCTGTGTGCTTTGGGTCGTTGTCTTGTTGGAAGATGAAATGACGACCCATCTTAAGATCCTTGATGGAGGAGCGGAGGTTCTTGGCCAAAATCTCCAGGTAGGCCGTGCTATCCATCTTCCCATGGATGCGGACCAGATGGCCAGGCCCCTTGGCTGAGAAACAGCCCCACAGCATGATGCTGCCACCACAATGCTTGAGTGTAGGGATGGTATTCTTGGGGTCGTATGCAGTGCCATCCAGTCTCCAAACGTCACGTGTGTGGTTGGCACCAAAGAGCTCGATCTTGGTCTCATCAGACCAGAGAACCTTGAACCAGTCTGTCTCAGAGTCCTCCAAGTGATCATGAGCAAACTGTAGACGAGCCTTGACATGACGCTTTGAAAGTAAAGGTACCTTACGGGCTCGTCTGGAACGGAGACCATTGCGGTGGAGTACGTTACTTATGGTATTGACTGAAACCAATGTCCCCACTGCCATGAGATCTTCCCGGAGCTCCTTCCTTGTTGTCCTTGGGTTAGCCTTGACTCTTCGGACAAGCCTGGCCTCGGCACGGGAGGAAACTTTCAAAGGCTGTCCAGTCCGTGGAAGTCTAACAGTAGTTCCATAAGCCTTCCACTTCCGGATGATGCTCCCAACAGTGGAGACAGGTAGACCCAACTCCTTGGAAAGGGTTTTGTACCCCTTGCCAGCCTTGTGACCCTCCACGATCTTGTCTCTGATGGCCTTGGAATGCTCCTTTGTCTTTCCCATGTTGACCAAGTATGAGTGCGGTTCACAAGTTTGGGGAGGGTCTTAATTAGTCAGAAAAGGCTGGAAAAAGAGATAATTAATCCAAACATGTGAAGCTCATTGTTCTTTGTGCCTGAAATACTTCTTAATACTTTAGGGAAACCAAACTGAATTCTTGTGGTTTGAGGGGTTGAATAATAAATGACCCTCTGAATAAACTTTTCACAATTTAAAAAAAAAAAAAAAAAAAAAAGAAATAACATTCTTTTTTGCTGCAGTGCATTTCACACTTCCAGGCTGATCTACAGTCCAAATGTCACAATGCCAAGTTAATTCCGAATGTGTAAACCTGCTAAATCTGCAGGGGGTTGAATACTACCTGTAGGCACTGTAGTTCTAGCATATTCACAGGAAAAGGCACAAGTGTATACCAGATGTAGGTCACAAAAATGGGATTTGCATCTGTCTCTAAATCTATCCCGGGTATATTCCATATCTGTATGAGATGAAAATAACTTTTTAATCCATTTTATTAGGACAGATGTGCTGCACTGCAGGACAGAGTCCGGAAACCTGGACAATTGTTGGACACGGGGTTGTTCTTGGTCCCATAGATGCCTGTGGGTAGGGCAATCTACCGTACCAACACTGCTCCTTCAATGTGGAAATGAGAGCTCACACAATACTATACAATCAAAGTGATTTATTTAACTTTACTTTAAAGGCTTTAAAAACATATAAGTAAAATATATCTTTGTACCGTGTTAGCCAGTAGAGATAAAAAAAATTGTTTAAAAGAACTGAGAGTCCTCAGTGGTTGATACCTTTTAATGGCTAACTGAAAAGATGGTAATAATTGCAAGCTTTCGAGACTACTCAGGTCTCTTCATCAGGCATGGTATAACACAAAATCTGAAGAGTCACATATTTATACACAACAGGACTTAGAATAGTGCAGTAAAAGTGCAGTTTCATATAACTTGTTTTTTTTTTTTTACTGCACTATTTTAAGTCCTGTTGTGTATAAATATGTGACTCTTCAGATTTTGTGTTATACCATGCCTGATGAAGAGACCTGAGTAGTCTCGAAAGCTTGCAATTATTACCATCTTTTCAGTTAGCCATTAAAAGGTATCAACCACTGAGGACTCTCAGTTCTTTTAAACAATTTTTTTTAAAAACATATATACATTTTTGCACTTTATATATTAATGTTTTTATCTTTGCACTTGTGTGTGGCCTTTATGTTGTACATGCATTATACAGGAGATTCACTTGCTATTTTGCCCAAAAAAATTGCTGTAACGTCTAAAAGATGATCGCACCAAAATTTGGACAGTACATACGTTGGTTCATGAAAAACTGATGTTTTAAAGCAGGTGTTGAAATCGTCAGCTGTTCGCCGCAGAATACCTGGGGTCAGGGTTCGAATTCCTCTTTCAAAGAAAAGAAAAGCTCTGGGAGGGTTAATTCAATCAGGCAATCTTGGTGGCCACCATCTCTTGGAGATTCAGGGTCCCGTTTTGACGTTCCAGCGATTCCGACAACGATACGACCTGGTCAGGATCGCTGGTACGTCGCTACATGGTCGCTAGTGAGCGGTCAAACAAACAGATCTAATTAGCGACGCAGCAACTATACGGCGATCCGTATAACGACCTCGGCGGTCCTAGGGACCCTGTCACACAGCAGCGATTCTGATGACTCAGACCTCGATAAAGGCGTAGTGTTTCCACCCAGGCATGACAACAAGGTCGCTCGTCGTTATTATGGCGTCAAACACAGCGATGCATGCTGCCCAGTGGGACACCAACGATCAAAAAATCCACCAGGATGTTCAGGTATGATCGGTGATATCGCATCGGAGGGGTGGTCGCTACTATGTGTCACACATAGCGAGGTCGCTGTTGCGTCACAAAACCTGTGATGTTTCAGCGATCTTGCTAACGACATCGCTATGTGTAACGGGGGCTTTACTCTGGCTTCACTATGTCATGCCGACAAAGGACATGCGACACATTGCACCATCCTGTTGGATGTAGCCCATTCTAAGTTTCTCAACGTCAACCTTTACGATGAAAGTTTGGAACATTTCCATGTACATCGCTGTTTTAACTGCTGCTTTTATATATTATATATATATATATATATATATATATAAAGGGGGGGTGGCCAATTGTGCACCACCTGGAAATGGCACACCAACTTTTTTTTGGATGAAGTGATGTCTCGTGAAACATGTGTTCACATACAGGTGTTTTGTGAATTGATGTAGCCACATAGGTGAAACCCAGCTTCGTCAGTGCACCATGTATAGTCCAATAGGTTTTCTTTTTTAGCAATTAAGGCGTGAACCACTGACAATAACAAATTATTTTCTCTTGATCAGGCCCTATGAATTCTTGAACGACAATGACGCTGTATGGTGAAAACAACATTTCTTGGCCACTCATTGACATGTGGAATACGCCATGCCTGTCACCTGGGAAAGCATGTGCAAAGTCTCACGTGGAGATGCCAGAAGTTGCCTTTTCATATCTTTTATTGTTTCCTCAGACATCCATCATCAGGCCTATCAGTAATGTTCCTGTACGTTCCAGCTTATTCACCAACGACGGAATACACGATTTAGACAGCGAATTTCGACCTCCAAACGTCTTTAGAAACGTACTTTGGCATCTCTTTAAGGTCTCAGTTTTCTAATAAGTTTTCACAATGAAAAACTCCAAACTGTATCTGTAGATTGCTAACAAATGAAGAAGGAATCCGGTAGGAGAGAAATGCAAGCAGCACACAGACCGATGTGCAGAAAAAAGCGGAGACGACCGGCGGGGCGACAAGCCGGCAAGACCCATCGGCGCAAAGATATTTCTCATTGATGCCGCTGAGGTGCATTGCACGCTCACGTCTCATGAATCAAAAGTACAGTCCAAATTTCACTACGGTTGACCTTAGATTTTAGAAGTTAGAGCAATTTTTCCAGGTAGAGTAGTGAATGAATCACCCTGTATTATATGAATGTCATGTATAGCTTTATATACAATATACTTGCACTTTTATTGAGTCATGTTGTTAATTATATTAAAAATATTACACAATTTAAGATATACCCATAAGTAAGAAAGGCTCTAAAGAGAGAGCTGAAGCTTTTCACTTTTTCACCAGTCTTGGATGTGCTGCCTCATTTTTTAGATTTTTATATACAAACTAGCTGTACTACCCGGCTTCGCCAGGGTTAATAACTGCTGTTAACAAAATAGAATGTATTAACATTCCCGGGATAGAATGTATAAATAGAAAGCATTAACGCCCGGGATAGTAACTGTCTCTCTGTTTCTCTCCCATTCTCTGTCTGTCTCCCCCTCTGTCTCGCTCTCTATCTCTTTGTCTGTCTGTCACTTTCCATGTGTCTCTTTCCCTTTCTTTGTGTCCGTCTCTGTGTCTGCCTCTTTCCCTGTCCTTGTGTCCGTCTCTGTGTCTGCCTCTTTCCCTGTCCTTGTGTCCGTCTCTGTGTCTGCCTCTTTCCCTGTCCTTGTGTCCGTCTCTGTGTCCGTCTCTTTCCCTGTCCTTGTGTCAGTCTCTGTGTCTGCCTCTTTCCCTGTCCTTGTGTCCGTCTCTTTCCCTGTCCTTGTGTCCGTCTCTGTGTCTGCCTCTTTCCCTGTCCTTGTGTCAGTCTCTTTCCCTGTCCTTGTGTCCGTCTCTGTGTCTGCCTCTTTCCCTGTCCTTGTGTCCGCCTCTTTCCCTGTCCTTGTGTCCGCCTCTTTCCCTGTCCTTGTGTCCGCCTCTTTCCCTGTCCTTGTGTCCGCCTCTTTCCCTGTCCTTGTGTCCGCCTCTTTCCCTGTCCTTGTGTCCGCCTCTTTCCCTGTCCTTGTGTCCGCCTCTTTCCCGGTCCTTGTGTCTGCCTCTTTCCCTGTCCGTGTCTGCCTCTTTCCCTGTCCGTGTCTGCCTCTTTCCCTGTCCGTGTCTGCCTCTTTCCCTGTCTGCATTGTGACACGCCAACATTCCATATAAGGGCGTGGCTGCGCATTCTTCTGAAGTTCTGGCTGCACTGTGGCTCCCAGCTCCATTCGATTTAATGGAGGCAGGTTTTTTGAAGAATAACTGTAAAGTGCTGGGTTAAAATTTCCCCTCAAAACATAGTCTATGACGCTCTCTGAGTCCAGACGTGTGAGCGTGCAAAATTTTGTGGCAAAAAAAACAAAAAAAAAAAAACAAAAAACTGAGCTGTGACAAATGTTCAATAAACATGCAACATTACAAGCATGTGAATTGCAGCCTCAAGACTAGAAAAAAACCAAGGAGAAAATTGTAGAAAAAATATCCTGACTATAAATAAATAAATTGCAGGTGCTCACCTGCAATTTATTTATTTATTTATAGTCAGGATATTTTTTCTACAATTTTCTCCTTGGATTTTTTCTAAAATTTTGTGGCTGTAGCTGCGACAGTGCAGATGCCGATGCCGGACACACACACACACACACACACACACACACAGCTTTATATATTAGATAGGACACATAGTCCGTGTTTTTAGAGGAGTTTTGGGCTGCACATACACACCGATACAGGTTCTCACAATCACATCTATATATCCATAAACACTATATACATTGATTACTCCCAAAGTTTAGTTTTACTTTACTCGCTCATACAGCGCCATTAATTCTGCAGTGCTTTACAGTCATTGTCGTTATTCTACACTTTCTAGTGAGTTTCCGTGACACAATGAAAATTCTTCATACACTCATTTAAGTGGAAAATCCTACCAATTCCTAGGTAAGGAAACGCTTATAAAACCCCAAAACAGACCTAAAACTAATGCAAAAGTGCTGAGCTTTCAAGATGTCTTACAGGACCATTATCCACAAAGAACAGACATGGCTCGAAGATAATTGCTTATTATTTTGGCAGAATGTATCATCCTTATATCTAGTGAAGTATTAATCAGTATTCCACCTACATATTACACAGACAGGTAGTCTCTTTGTATTACTCCAAATGAATATTACAAGACGACTTATAATAACGCCATCTCCGTGTATGTCGACTTTTCAAAGAGAGGAATGGAAGACCAATTAGACTGTTGTAGGAATCCGCAAATGCATTTGGAGAAGTAGCAGTACACGTATGAGGACGATATGTCCTCGCCATTGTTGTGGGGGTCCTCGCACATGACACGGCAGCTAATCCAGAAGAATTTCACATAATGCACTTGCAGCTATGCATAAATGACTCCACACAAGCGAGTCAAGAACTTTAAGACTTCAGTCACACCCATACAGAACAATACAATTCTTTTTGGGACAGTACCCACGAAGGCAAATAATGCGCCCAAACACTTTAGCACTGACAATTAGAAGAGTAAAGTATTTCTGTTGTTTGTCAAGACTATATGTGAATTTACCGTATTTTTTTCAGTTTATAAGACGCACCGGATTATAAGACACACCCCAAATTTAGAGAAAAGAAAAAGGGAAAAAAAAAAAAAGTGGTTCTATCTGGTTTTACACTCCAATGGTGTCTTATCGGGGGAGGATGGTGGAGCGGGGTCGTACGAGGCAGGGGCGTTGGTGGAGTAGGGCGATGCTGCGGGCAGTACGGCCAGCAAGTGTCCTACATGCTGTGAGGTAGGCAACTTCCAGAAACTGTTAGCGGTGCGGGCCTCAAACAAATGGCACCCGGAGTCGGCGCGTGCACAGAATGAGCTATTGGCTCGGTGACAAGGCGAGAGCTCATCTGCGCATGCGCCTCCTAAGGGTGGCATTTTCCTTAAGTCCGCTGCTGGAAGATCAATGGGCTGGAGGCGGCATGTGCGCAGATGAGATCTGGAGCAGAGAGCTCCATCTGCGCACACGCCTCCTCCGGGCACCGTTATTTGAAGCCCGCACAGACGACATTTTCATGATGCACCTGCCTCACCACTTGCAGCACAGCAGCGTATAGAACAGGGCCCCGCAGGACCCAAGCACAGTGCCTCCCAGCACAGCGCCCTGCAGGCCCCAGCATTGCCCCTGCCTCCTGCGACACCTCTCCACCACCTCCAGGTAAGGTGCATTCAGATTATAAGATGCATCCCTCATTTTCGGCCCAAATTTTTGGTAGGAAATGTGCATCTTCTAATACGAAAAATACAGTACAAGTTTTATCATTCTTGCCTCTAGACACCTTGGATCTTGAAGGTTAACAAATTGCAGTGGACTTATGTAGTAACATTGCAGTCACTGATCTTAATTCAGATGTACCTGAAATGGTGGGAGAAGGAACAGATGTGACTGAATTATATACTGTACAGCGACAATATTTGTTTGTTTTTTTTTGTTTTTTTCTGTTGGGTTTGAGTCGGGACAAGGGCGGCGTCTGCACAGATATTGAATGTTCTCCTTGTGTTGTGTGGGTTTATTGTAGGATTTCTGGTTTCTTCCCACTCTGCAAAAACATACTGATAGCTGTACAGTTTCCAACAAACAGGTTTTGGACAACGTTACAGAATATGTCAGTGCTGTACAGCAACAGGAAACGGAGCACAATTAACAGAGTTGCAGAGTCCAGATTTACTTACAGCAGCCACAGGGATGAGAATTTCTACAAACAGACCAGCAAGTGCATGTTTTATGTCCTTGTCTTTCGCTTCCAAGAAGTACTGTGCGCATTCCTGTCCAAGCACAAAAAGGATCAGTCATTACAGTGGTCTTCTAGGCATCAATACTCATCTTTAGTATCTTTTAAAGAAGTTGCCTACTACTCGGACATCCCCTTCTGATTCCGCTTGTTTCCGCCAGTTAAAATATAATATCTTGAACTCACCTCCCGTTCTGGTGCAGTTCCAGCGCTGTTGGTAATTGCGGTTCGGGGGCTCACGTGACATTACAAGAGCTCCACGTCCAATCACCGCCGACATCTCTCTTCCCGCCTTTGGACCAAATGAGCAACAGGAAGTGAGTGGCAGGCGCAGCATCAGTTCCTCTTAGCTCATTTTGTCCGAAGGCGTCGAGAGAGAAGATGGCCGTGATTTACAGGGAGCTTGCATGACGACACAATGTCACATGAGCCCCGAACCACAATTACAGACAGTGCTGGTCTCTTATTTTAACTGGGGAAAACAAGTGGAATGAGAAGGGGTTGTACTAGTAGTGGACAATACATTCTAATATTAAATAAATAAAAAAATATATATAAAAATATATTATCTATATCTATCTATCAATCAATCTATTATACAGATAGATGGGTAGAGATATAAATATATATGCATTATATATACACACACAATAAAACCCCACTGCAACAAAAAAACATTGACTTAGCGCAGAAAGTATGAGCCCCAAACTAAATTGGACCAGTTGACCATAGAGAAGGATTGGTCTATGGGAAGGCCGATAATTTTGTTTTTTGTGTAAATGAGCTGCTGCCATTGAAGTTTGTTGGAAAGATTTTCCTCTCCCAGTGGAAATCACATGTCCATTAGCGATGGGTTAGGCTGGTTTCACACATCCAGTATTTCCCCGCTTTGCCGGATCCGTCACACTCCGGTACAGTGCAATACATTACAATGGCATCGCGGCAAGCTCCGGTCACATGCTGTCATGTGACTGGAGCTTGCCGCAATACCATTGTACTGTACTGCAATGTACTGGAGTGTGACAGATATGGCAAAGTGGCGAAATGCCGGATGTGTGAAACCGGTGCCCTCCACTGCTCGTTTCTTGATTGAACATTAGAGGCTCAGGTATATTCAAGTTTGAAGGGATCCTGTCAGGTCCCCCAGAGTTCTGGGTGCATAATGCTATTCCCTGCCTAACTGTCCCATCATCTAGTAGCATACATAAAGAGATATTTAGAAAAAGTATTTCTATGTTAATGAGCGCAGGGACTAGTCGCAAGGGCATTATTTCCCCTGAATAGTCTGCCCTCTTTAGTAGGTCAGCACACCCCGGTGGGTCTGCTAACATGTTATTCAATGCCCAGCGTCATCGGCATAGACACATGTACCTGTGTCAGTTGTCACCGCTTCCAACGCCGGATTTAGGCTCAGTGCGCATGATCAGAAGTTCCGGCACATTCAGTCATGTGCACTAGACCACTCTGAAGCCGGGACGTGTAAACCAGGCTTCATAGTGCGCATGACTGAGGCGATGATAATGGACAAGTACACGAGTCCAAGCCGATAATCCTCTATGAGTCCATGCCCAGAATAATCGGGTGAAATAACGCCCTTGCAATGCCCTGTTGGGTGTGCTAACATGCTATTCAATGCTCAGCGTCATTGGCATGGACTTGTGTACATGTCCATTATCATCACCTCAGTCATGCGCACTATGAAGCCGGGTGTACACGTCCCGGCTTCAGAGAGGTCTAGTGCGCATGACCGGATGTGCCGGGACTTCTGATCATGTGCACTGATCCTAAACCAAACGTGGAAGTGGTGACACAGGTACACGCGTCTATTCAGATGATGCTGGGCATTGAATAGCATGTCAGCACACCCACAGGGGCGTGCTGACATACTAAGAGGGCAGACTAGTCGGGGGAAATAATGCCCTTGCCACTAGTCCCTGCACTCATTTGCATCTCATAAAATATCTTTAGAAATACTTTCTCTAAAGATCTCTTTATCTATGCTACTAGATGTGGGGACGCTTAGGCAGGGATTAGCAATATGCACCCAGAACAGCTCATGGTTCTGGGTGCATACCACCCGACAGGTTCCCTTTAAAAATGCTCAAGGTTCACATTGACTTTCATTATACTCGGTACCCGAGTCGTGCCTCAGCACCCCAAAGCTTGATCAAGTAACCAGCAGCGGAGAGCATGCTTGCTAATCACTAACGAGTGTTCAACTAGGACGAACGCACGAGTACTTGGGAGAAAGAACCAACAGGTATCTCATGTACGGCTAGCTTTAGGGCCGAGTTAAATCTTAATTGAACGCTTATGTGTTTTCACTATGGAGTGGGGAGAAAACCAATGGCAAGATCTTATACAGCAGGTGAACCAAAGGATTGGGAGTATTAATTCGTCATGGGAGAGTCGGGAGACTGCCTTACAAATGAGATGATCAGCTAGGCCTGCCACAATCGGAGTGCTCATCTGACCTTAATCCAATGTCTATGGGGGGGACCTCTAAAGACATTTGCCCCTTCACGGAGCACTCAGCAATTGTCCATAGTTCTGTTTGGAGTCATTTGCCCCTATAGGATACATTGCTATATAAAATAAAGTTTCCATATTGCTACTTTCCATAAAGGTTTCCCCTTACACCAGTGTTCATATGTTGCATTGTAGATAAACTCTATATGCTATATACCTGCATAAACTGAAAAGAGGCTTCAAAATCCTCTACCGGATACATTTTGACACGGAAGAATTTCATCCCCATGATCAGGCTGATGATGCTTTGCACCACATGTGGGCTTTGTTCCTTCTGTCGCAGCTCTTTTAATTCTGTGACAAACTTCTTCCTCACAGCCTGAAATCTAAATGATTAAAAGAAAGCAGTAGGAGCGCCATTTAATCCCAATACACCGCCATGCCGACGGATCTTCGCCTCGACCCCCTGCGGGGTGAGAGCTGGGGATCAACCCCCCAGAGATGGCATAAACCACAGCCAAACACACTCACTTGACATGCCGTAAAAAAGGCTAAGAAATCCTTACTTGGACTGTGCAAGGACACCTATGACTTCTGCATATAAATCTGCAATAATGTGCACGTTCCCAGTGTTGGTTCCTGAATACCTAGACGGAAATGTACAGAAAGGATTAGTGAAGAAGTGCAGCCCAATGCTCTGCCAATATTTGCTCAAGTCCTAATTGGATTGTTAGGAGAGGAGGAAATATTAAAAATAAACATAAGAGGAGCATTTCTATCCTGTAAAGTGATGACACAACTAAATGGGCCCACAAATAAAACAGCGGAGGGAAAGCAAGTAAAGGGACCCCAGCACAAGGCCAGAGGTGGGACCCCATCATTGTTAGGATCTATGGGGCACCCCAGAGGTCAGACCTCCCCCAAGCCAAAAAGCATGTCATATCGTAGCAATATCACTTTACAAAATGGGAATACTCCCCGAAACAAACTCCAGTAACATTATTTGTCATGACCATGGCCTCTCTTATAGATCAGCAGCAATCTCCCCTTGAAAAGGAGCAGCTGCAATTTGGGAAAGTATTGACGGCCCTTCCTCCATATACAGCATGGTACAAGTAGCACTACAAATATCAGAATGGATCTCGTGTACAGAAAATGCATTGCAATGACCGCTATCAAATGTTAAGCCTGATAATATTGTATGGGGGTCAAGATTTGTCAAATATAAGGCTATGTTCAAAAATGGCGCTTTTGATGCGCTATTTTTGCAAAGTTTTATCATTGTTTTTATGCAAATACAAGCTAATAAAATACTATTTTTACAGTATCAGCAAAACCTATGAGATTACAGAAATCCATAGACAAGCAGACAGTGAACACGGACTATTACCATCACAGAGGATGACAATACCCGCGACCACCAGGGACAATGTGCCGAAAATCATCCCAAATAACTATTCAATGGGAGAGAGATTGCTGGACTACATGATGCTACTGACAAAGGCCTCAATAGACCAGACAGGTTATATTCTATGGGGGGATTGCTGGACTACATGATGCTACTGATGAATGCCTCAATAGACTGGACTAGTTATATTCTATGTGGGGGGGGGGGGATAGCTGTAATACATTGATGAAACTGGTGAAGGTCTCAATAGACCGGACAGGTTAAATTCAATGGGGGGGATTGCTGACTACATGGCACTACTGATGGTGGCCTCAATAGACCAGACAGGTTAAATTCTATGGGGGGATTGCTGGACTACATTACGCTACTGATGACGGCCTCAATAGACCGGACAGGTTATATTCTACGGGGGAGGGATTGCTGGACTACATGACGCTGCTGATGAAGGCCTCAATAGACCGGACAGGTTATATTCTACGGGGGAGGGATTGCTGGACTACATGACGCTGCTGATGAAGGCCTCAATAGACCGGACAGGTTATATTCTGTCTGCCCTATTCCTTTCTGGTAGTAAGAAGAATGTTTTACAGTTTCAAGCTTTTCTTCAGCACACATTGCCTTTGCAGCCTTTATATGAATACACTCCATAAATTACTTTAGAGCCCCGCACTTCAATACTGAATATACATGTCCTCAGTAGCTATATGTACACAAACCGATAAGAACTATTCCTTCAGAGAAACACATTCACACAAGTAAATAAGATAAGGGGAGACAAAGGAGGTTTTCCTTCCTATAACGTGAGAAAATATATGTTTAGGTAGAGAAGAGGATTACAGGAAAGCAAAAGTATAATGATTACCAAGGATCGGCTGTGATCGGACACATTACACGTCCTTATCTAAAGTAAAGAGGCCGACAAGTTCGGGGAAAAAGCATCCTGGTCAACATGTCACCAGTAGAGTTGAGCGAGTATCTAGCTAATTGTACTCGCTATACTCATACCGAGTACTGTCTAATACTCGAGTATTCATTCTGAATAGTGTGTGCAATGCAAGTCATAGTATCATAGTATCATAGTTTTTAAGGTTGAAGGGAGACTCTAAGTCCATCTAGTTCAACCCGTAGCCTAACATGTTGATCCAGAGGAAGGCAAATAAAACCCCAATGTGGCAAACAAGTTCCAATGGGGAAATTGACTTGCATTGCACACGCTATTCGTAACGACTACGCGAGTATTAGACAGTACTTGTTATGAGTATAGTGAGTGCGAATAGTTAGGTACTCGCTCAACTCTAGTCACCAGCAGTCATCTAAATGGAGGGGGCAGGCTGGTTCATTTTAATAGCTAAGCCAGCTCCAATGTTATAAAGAAAAAGAAAAAAAGAGATGGCTACTGCCAATCTCTGCAGTCACACTGGTAACACTGATAATATACAGAGACTTACCCTTCTTTGTGTTTAAAGTGCTTAAAAGCCAAGTTGAGAACTTCCTGTATTAGGGGGTCTGGAACTGGGTGAACGGGAATCTGCAGGGAAAGAGAAAAGAGTTAAGAAGAACAAACCTTTATGAACAGTGTCCCCTGCCATGCTTCTTATAACGACCTCAATCTCCCAGCCTACAACCCCTGTGTATCACACTGTCACTGCAGGCACAATAATGGCCAGACTAGGCCGGCAGAACCAGGCTGTTATACGGCACTGGACAGCGATCTACAAGCCCATCAGAAGTCAGTGGCCTGTTCACGTAGGCCGGTGTTAGTGATGGCGACAGACCCATCGCCAATATAACTGTTCTGTCTGTCTACAGTACCATAGTGTTGGCAGGATAACCGCGTTTACACCGGACGATGTGCTGCCAAGAGTGATTTTAAAGCTAGCCTAAAAAGAATTACCGAACTTGACGAACAAGCATTTGCCAACCTGTTCAGACTGGCCAAAAATCAGAAACATGTGTGGCTATTAATGCTTGTTCACCAAATATTAGCCAATGTAGATGGACCATAACACAACGTGCACCAGACAGGGGGCTGACCTGTTTGAGGACCTCGACCAAAACTAAACAGAAAATAAAGTCCACGGCCAGATCTCTTCTTTCAAGTAAGTAGTCTCTTTCTCGCTGCTGTTCATCTCTGTAAGACAAAGAAAGTCTTATTACAAACTGATTCCCATCAATGTTAAAGAGGTGGTGGTCTCAAGAGACACAACCCTTCCCAAATTAGGGCTGCCCCTTAAAATTAGCAGATTGTCACAGCTTCCAAATACAATAGAAAAAGGCTTTTTTTTTTGCCCGATATAGTGAGAATGACATGGTGACCATTTGGATATAACGCAAAAGTAGCTTGAGCCCACCAGAACAAGAATTCTGCATTTGAGGGGGTCCTAAGTAGGGCTTGAGATTAACCCTTTATTAAACTTTGAATGACAATGGTTAAGTAGTTTACAAAATATATTTGATGACATAATAAACATATTACCCTTTTGATTTTGTGCTGGAGCGAGGCCTGTACTCGTAGGATTCATCTTCAGTTCCATTTTGGCGCTTATACCAGTCAAACAAGGTGCGGAGTAGTGAGGGGAGGCAGTGCTCTGCTACCGAGCTCATACAGCTGATGACCTGGACAAAAAAAAAAAAGGTATATCTACTGTATATTTGCAACATATTCCCACACAAAATGATTGACCCCAATCTTCATCTTACGGTCCTGGAATCCTGCTGTGATAGACGCATTACTATAACCACCCAATAGTGGCTGCCAGGAGTACAGGGCTCACAATTAGTGACGATTGCTCGCCACAGCTTGTTAGTTGATCGAATATCATGATGCTCTGATGCGACTTGAGTATTGAGTATAATGGAAGTCAATGGGAAACTCAACCATCTTCAGACTCCGATGCTCGATCAAGTAACGAATTGTGGAGACCACGCTCACTCATCACTAATCACAATCATTTCATTAAGGTGCGGTTTTCAAAACCCGAAATTCTTAAGGAGGATGTAACCAAGTATCTCTACTCTCATAAAGGCTGGTAAAAAGCTAGAGACAGAAGATACGGAGGGACACACAACAGAGAACAATGTGTAAAGAGGCCTCTCAGAGTAGACAAAAGTCCCACAAACCTGCCAATACTGGTGATATTCTAATATATATCAGGTATAGATGAGTAAATCGATTCCCAGATCCATGGTCCAGCAGAGGGCACTGACAAACGCCTCCTACCTGCCGGAATACCTGGTGCCTCTTACAATACGCCTGAGACAACATTACGTGTAGCACAATGCATGGGCCTGAAAATCAGAAGAGTCGCCGGGGAGTACAGCAGATAGGAAGCACTTACCACAGACAACGCAATGTACCAGGGGCCTGCAATGCGATGTGACTTGCCCCCCTCTAGTATGGGAGCTATAATGACTCATGATGCTTATGATTAAGGACTTATCTACATTCCAACTGTCCAAAACGCGTCAAGCTATGATGTTTTCATGGAATCTATGATGTTTTTCTTGGATTTTTAATCGTTGAATAAAGTTTCTACACTTTTATATATTTTTCGTTGGATTTATATTTTTTCTATCCTGGAATTGGTGCCGAGTCCCGTCCTTACTCCTTGCTATTGCCTATACGGCCCTGCCTGTCCGGTGGACATCCTGCATTCCATCTGAACTGAGCGGATACATATACGGGTGAGCTGAATTTTTCTTCGCTATAATGGCTCACCCTGACATGATGTTGGGCAATGTGAATTTTAATGTCCATTTATAAAGGAGGAAAGACACTGCTAGAGCAATTTGGCAGGGGCTTTGTCCATTCTTTTTGAAAAAAACATGACCTTTCAGTCCAGCAAAATGTTGCTGAAAAGTATTCAGCCAAACGCTCTTTTTTTATTTGTATAGTTTGGGGCCGTTAAAAAGGAGATGTCCCACAAAGTACACTTAATCAATAGATCTTGGAACATAAATAGGTTCCACAACTGGTGTTAAAAGAAAAAAAAACAAACAAAAAAAAAAACGTTCCTGTGTGGATATAATAGTTATGTGCAGTGTAATGACTGTGTGACTGTAGGAGCATGGTCTGCTCATACTACATCTCCTCGGCCCGGGAGGAAATGAAAGGGTATACAGACAAGACACAATGGGATCATAGCGGCTGCTTTCTGTGAGATAAAACATTTCCCTGTTTAAAAACTGTTGAAGTTTACAGACTTCTAGAAGCTGCATTTTGATGAAATTCTAATGTGACATGCCATAGTGGTGATCCAAAGACTTTGCATGACTATTCCCACTCAATTAAGCAAGAAAAAGGTGCAGGCTGGAATCACTGACATATCGCTCCATTTAAAGCCTCCAACCAAACTCAAGTCAATTGCATAAAACAATTTATAGCTCTGGCCTAAAGGGTACACGGGCAAATCCAAATACACTCGAAGGTGTTAAGCCATATTAAGTATGTGTGAAAATAAAATAAAAAATTAAAAAGAAAAGGGGTTTTTTTTCCTATGGTGATATTGATATCCTATCCTTAGAATAGGTTAAATATATCACACCGGTGCAGGACTGACACCAGCCAGCCCACAGATTACCTATTACAAGCTCAGACAGTGGTCTGATGTAAACAGGACGATCTGCAACTGCAGTGTACACATCCCTGCTGCTTTGCTCCATATACTGTTTACACCTAGCAGCTGCTGAAGACAATAACATCTGATCTGTGAAGATTAATCTGATATTGGAGACCTGTCCTATCTATAAAATAAAACCCCAAAAATGGGACGGCACATCTGTTGGTATAAGTGCAATATGTAGAAACACATTGACCGTGTCCATTAACAGACAAAATCTAGGATAAAAACAATGAGCAAATACTACTTAGCTGACATTATTTTGATCAAAAAAGCTCAAAAGCCACCTCACCGGGACAGGGTGTACCCAATCAGAGTGGTCACATCTCTAGTATTTTGAGAGATGAAATACTGGAGGCAGCACCAACCTAATTGGGCACACCTTGGTGCAGTGACATGCTTTTTTGATAAAAATAGTGCCAAAAAGCACCCTGTTATGTACATGTACTATACAACTAAGCACCCTATGTTATGCACATGTACTATACAACTAAGCACCCTATGTTAAGCACATGTACTATACAACTAAGTACCCTATGTTATGCACATGTACTATACAACTAAGCACCCTATGTTATGTACTATACAACTAAGCACCCTATGTTATGCACATGTACTATACAACTAAGCACCCTATGTTATGCACATGTACTATACAACTAAGCACCCTATGTTATGCACATGTACTATACAACTAAGCACCCTATGTTATGTACATGTACTATACAACTAAGCACCCTATGTTATGCACATGTACTATACAACTAAGCACCCTATGTTATGCACATGTACTATACAACTAAGCACCCTGTGTTATGTACATGTACTATTATTTATTTACTTCATGGTATTTGCATATTGTTTTTATCTTATGTTTAGTCAAATCAATAAAATAGTGGAAGTCAAGTTTAAGAATTTACAAATAGTTATGTAAAAATAAAACAAAAAAAAAAAACGAAAAGCCAAGAGCTAGTGGTGCTGTGCTGGTACACTGTCCAATGGCAAATGACAATTATCCTTCTATGTGGTTCTTTCCGTTACTAGTATATTCCAGTAAGGTGATGGCATCCTTGGTGCTATAACTTGGCCATATTATCTGCAGATGCCATCGGCTGGTCACATTCAGGGAGCAGTATACTGCTTCAGAGCATGAAGTTCGTATTTGCGGCTGGCAAATCATTATTATTTAGTAGATAAACTCTTGCCACTTGATAGAGTCCAGTGTATCACTAAGTATACATGCTAATATTTAACATTCACCTAGTATCTTTTTGCAGATTTACATTTTATTCTATGGTTTTTTACATTTACACCAATTCCAGAAAGGCATTTTTTATATTATATTTTACATCTTTTGCCCAAAATATGTATCTTCCACAAGCAGTTGTTTTGGGGTTTTTTTTAGATGCAAAGAAAAGTTAGATTGGATATTTTCAATACTAAGCTGGTTTAACTGAAAGTAAAAATAATTCACACATTGTTTTTGGATTGTATGTGCAGCGTCACGCAATATACACACCACTTTCATTTTACATACTGATGCAAAATACTGACAAAAATACAGTCAAACTTAAGAATTTCCTAATGAAAAAATGTGTATCTGACGGATCCTAATACCTTTAGACCCCATACACATTCGACTAACGGTGACCGGACACGCAGATATCAATGGGTTCAGTACACAGTCTAATGTGTATGGAAGCACAGGATAAAAAAAAATTAAAAATTGGCGGGAATATTAAAGGTAATCTGTCACAAAGTTTTTGCCACCTAATCTGAGAGCAGCATAATGTAGGGGCAGAAACCCTGATTTCAGCGATGTCACTTACCGAGATGCTTAGTTTAGTCTTGATAAAATCACTGATTAATTAGCAGTAGATTATCATTAGAGGACTACTTGGCGTGCTGCAGGTAGCCAGCATATTCATGAGCTCTGTATAACTGCTAGATCTGCAGCAGAGAAAACAGTGATTTTATCAAAATTACAGCAAACTGCTCAGTAAGTGACATCACTGGAATCAGGGTTTCTTCCCCTTCATTATGCTGCTCTCAGATGAGGTAGCAAAAACCTGGTGACAGATTACTTTTAATCCTTTCAGACGGACTAAACCCATTGGAGGAGGTCACCAGCTGCATTGTGCTACTCTCAGATGGAGGAGCAAAAACCTGGTGACAGATTCCCTTTAAGGATGTGTCATGTATGATTTCACCATGCCAATCCCTTTTTTCTCCCTCAGATAACCTGACGCCAGAGAGGTCCGACAGCGGCTCCCTCAGAGAGCACTCCGCAAGATAGCTGCCGGCCAAGTAATCGAATATGTATCGGAGGGCTTATCGGAGGGCTTAATAGCAGCTCTCCACGGTAACTGTCAATTATTTGACGTCTCTATCCTGCATTTTCACCTATACAGACTCCATGTTCCTGTTGGCTTATTATGAGACCTGTAAGGAAAAAAAGGTTTCAAATTGATGCAGTGCCTGTCTGCACGTTTCATTTCATAGCCGCTTTATGTTTGGCATCCTAGATAAATAGGATAAATCTCCTGGACCTGATGAGACAGGTGTAATAACTGCAAAGATCCTTGCCAAAAAGGCTGCATAATCCTTTTTGAAAGTTTTCCCATCCTATATTAAAATTAGCATTTTATGAGTCCAGTCAAATATATAATTATACAGCCATTCAGGCTTGGACTATCACAGTAAGCACACCAGCCTCATCAATTTATTGATGTATGCAGACTACATTTTGAAGTCTGGTAACAGTTGAGTTTTAACCTTTTCCTATCCAATAAAATTTCCTGTTCTGCCCATTAAAATCCTATTATAATTGGGGAAAAACGTCAGAATTTTGCAATATGAATGAATTTTGTAAAATAAATCAACAGAAAATAAATTTATTTACATGTGACTGATAAACAAGGCAGTGGCCCGACAAAGGAGCGTAATGGAATTTTTTATATTTTTGGAATGTCTCCCCGGGTGGAAGGGGGGGTGGGGGCTCAGGATAAGAAAAGGTTAAAGTTGTTTTGTTGAAAGGTTTTTTTGTGTGTGTTTTTTTTTTTTTTTTAAAAAGGAAATCTGTTTTTAGGCATTTTATTTTAAGCTATTTTTACTCTAGTCTTCCCAGTCATTATTTTTTGGGTGTGCTCGACAAGGTGGATGTAGTTTTAATTTTCCAGATGTTTTTTTGGATAATCAACAGTTTGGGACTTTATACACTGGTACTGCAGTGGTATACAAAACCTATTTTTCCTTTTTTTTTTTTTGCACAATTGAAGACTAAAAGGTGACATTTTACTAAAAAAAAAAAATAAAAAATAATATTATATATATACACACGCACACACACATTATTACACACACATATATGCGTGTATGTATGTATGTATGTATGTATGTATGTATGTATGTATGTATGCATATATATATATATATATATATATATATATTATATACACACACACACACACACACATACACACATACACACATATACGGTACATATACACACACACACACACGTAAAGCAAAAGATCAGCTTCTTTTGGTACAATTTTCAGTGTGTAACTATTGTGGGTACGCACTTGGTTTATTGCCCACTGGGCTTTGCTTAATTCTCACAGAACATCCGGCTAATCTGGTTAATGCTGGCGAGAAACAGACGATTCTAGTGCCCTAACTCATATTTGCTAGCCTGCATGGTCACCCGTGCCCAAAAACTATTAAATGTGTTTAGCGCCATATATTTTGCTAGTTTAGCCCCTTTTTTGCACCTCATAAGATCATCTTGAAAAGAAGGCGTGACTTAAAGGAGTCGTAAAAATACTAAACTGGTGCAAAATTAGAGTCTAAAAAAGTCAATCAAAAAGTGGTGTAAGGTGTATAAAAAAAAAGTGGTGCAAGGGAGAGAAAAGTGTCTTAAGATTTCTAGTGGGACTTCACAAATTTATGAAACAGTATGCATCACCATAGCCTCTACCTGCCTGATCTAAGTAATTTTAAAAACAAGTAAGACACATTTGAGTACAATATGCATGTTTCAAAATTATATATATATATACACACAGTCATATGAAAAAGTTTAGGCACCCCTATTAATGTTAACCTTTTTTCTTTATAACAATTTGGATTTTTGCAACAGCTATTTCAGTTTCATCTATCTAATAACTGATAGACTGAGTAATATTTCTGGATTGAAATGAGGTTTATTGTACTAACAGAAAATCTGCAATTCACAATTTATCAAAATTTGAAAGGTGCAAAAGTATGGGCACCCTTATCAATTTCTTGATTTGAACACTCCTAACTACTTTTTACTGACTTACTAAAGCACTAAATTGGTTTTGTAACCTCATTGAGCTTTGAACTTCATAGGCAGGTGTATCCAATCATGAGAAAAGGTATTTAAGGTGGCCACTTGCAAGTTGTTCTCCTATTTGAATCTCCTATGAAGAGTGGCTTCATGGGCTCCTCAAAACAACTCTCAAATGATCTGAAAACAAAGATTATTCAACATAGTTGTTCAGGGGAAGGATACAAAAAGTTGTCTCAGAGATTTAAACTGTCAGTTTCCACTGTGAGGAACATAGTAAGGAAATGGAAGAACACAGGTACAGTTCTTGTTAAGCCCAGAAGTGGCAGGCCAAGAAAAATATCAGAAAGGCAGAGAAGAAGAATGGTGAGAACAGTCAAGGACAATCCACAGACCACCTCCAAAGACCTGCAGCATCATCTTGCTGCAGATGGTGTTAATGTGCATCGGTCAACAATACAGCGCACGTTGCACAAGGAGAAGCTGTATGGGAGAGTGATGCGAAAGAAGCCGTTTCTGCAAGCACGCCACAAACAGTCGCCTGAGTTATGCCAAAGCACATTTGGACAAGCCAGTTACATTTTGGAAGAAGGTCCTGTGGACTGATGAAACAAAGATTGAGTGGTTTGGTCATACAAAAAGGCGTTATGCATGGAGGCAAAAAAACACGGCATTCCAAGAAAAGCACTTGCTACCCACAGTAAAATTTGGTGGAGGTTCCATCATGCTTTGGGGCTGTGTGGCCAATGCCGGCACCGGGAATCTTGTTAAAGTTGAGGGTCGCATGGATTCAACTCAGTATCAGCAGATTCTTGACAATAATGTGCAAGAATCAATGACAAAGTTGAAGTTGCGCAGTGGATGGATATTTCAGCAAGACAATGATCCAAAACACCGCTGCAAATCTACTCAGGCATTCATGCAGAGGAACAATTACAATGTTCTGGAATGGCCATCCCAGTCCCCAGAGCTGAATATCATTGAACATCTGTGGGATGATTTGAAGCGTGCTGTCCATGCTCGGCGACCATCAAACTTAACTGAACTGGAATTGTTTTGTAAACAGGAATGGTCAAAAATACCTTCATCCAGGATCCAGGAACTCATTAAAAGCTACAGGAAGCGACTAGAGGCTGTTATTTTTGCAAAAGGACGATCTACAAAATATTAATGTCACTTTTATGTTGAGGTGCCCATACTTTTGCACCGGTCAAATTTTGGTTAAATGCGGAATGCACATTTTCTGCAAGTACAATAACCCTCATTTCAATCCAGAAATATTACTGAGTCCATCAGTTATTAGATATATGAAACTGAAATAGCTGTTGCAAAAAGCCAAATTGTTATAAAGAAAAAAAGGTTAACATTAATAGGGGTGCCCAAACTTTTTCATATGACTGTGAGAGATAGATTATATATATATATATATATATATATATATATATATATATATATATATATATATATATATATATATATATATATAATCTATCTATCTCCGTACAGTGAACCATGGTGGTGGCACGGTCTTTATGTGAGGCTGCATGAGTGCTGCTGGTGTCTGGGAGCTACATCTCATTGATGATATCATGAATTCACAGATGTACTGCCCTATTTTGTAAGAGAAGACACTCTGTGCCCTTGGTAGACGTGCACTTTACCATTATGACAATGATCCAAAACGCACATGTACAGTAAGGCCACTGTTGCATTTCTGAAGAACAGGGTGAAAGTTATTCAGAGCCAAGTGTCTCCTGATCTGAACACCTATGGGGACTTCTGAAGAGACAAGTTGAGCATCACTCTCCATCCAGCATCATAGGCTCTTGAAGAATGAAAAAAAAGATATCACAATACGTCACCAACTGGTTCATTTTGTCGCTAGAAGACTTGGTGCTGGACAGAGATCATACAAAATACTAGATGTAGTAGTTTTTGATGGGGGTGTATTCATTTTTGCATCAACTAATTTGAATAAAACTGAAGATTTTGTTATGAAAAAAATTATATTATTAACCTTACTGTCATGTTATTGGTTAAAAAAATGTTCTATGAAACTCAGTCTTGTCAATTTTGAAAACTCTTCTTGTATTCGGAGAGGTATTGATTACAATCTTACTTTTGAAAGGGGGTGTACTCCTTTGTACTGAACACTGTATATATTCAGATCTATTTTGTTTTTTGCTTACTTTTTCACTGCATCCATGCATCCATAGCAGCTCTAGATATGAGAATTAAGAATACCCCCTCCTCTGCCTAACATGACTTGCAGAGTTAAAATGGGGATTATAAGATCCAGCAGCTCCACTATACCCAGCAGATAACTGGCAATAATGTAATCAACAGGTTCAAAAGAAGGTTTAACGGTACAAATACTTCTACTCCCTAAATAAAACTCAGTGAGTGCTCTGTAGCTGGCAAAAGAGCAGACAGAAGCAGTAAAAAGCAGCTTCTGTCTTCTTCCCAATGTCACTAGGTGTCTGAGATGGAAACCCAACTCAAAATCAACTGTTATCCCTGCAAATTTATTGGGCAGCCATTGAGGGATTAAAGGGAACCCGCCATCAGAAATTTTGCACTAAACCTAAAAGATTCCCCCTCTGCAGCTCCTGGGCTGTATTCTAGCAATGTTCCTGTTTATGTGCCCCCTTTCTGACCAAAATAAAGACTTTATAAAGTGGTACCTTTTTGTATTCAGATCTTGATAATGGTACACGGGGGCGGGCTCTCTGGTGTCCGTTAGTCTGCCTCCCTGTCGCTTTAGGCCGTCCCCCATCGCGCAATTTCAAAGAGGTGACGTGAGGTAAGCTGGCCAGCGCTTGCGTAGAACGGTGGAGGCGGCGGTGAAAGCGCGATCACGAGATTATGGGCGGGTACTTGCTGATGAAAATCACTGCGCCGCCCATAATCTCGCGCATGCGCTGTGCCACTCTCCCAGGACTGTGCAATGTGCACAGTGTGACCGCTGGTGACGTGTTGTGCATGCGCAAGATTCTGGACGGCGCTGTGATTTTCATCAAGTACCCGCCCATAATCTCGTGTTCGCGCTTTCAACGCCGCCTCCACCGTTCTGCGCATCCGCCGGCCGATCAGAGGCAAGCAGGTGACGTCATACGCTTCAGTTACTGACCTCTGATTGACCAGCAGCTGCGATAGCTGTGCACAGAGCTCGACTGAGCAGCAACAGCAAATCATCTGAAATAAAGCGCTGACTGCTGCGGCCTCTGCACTGGCCGCGATCATCAGATCATCCAGGGGGCCACAAGAAGCAGCCTCTGGGCCGCATGCAGCCCAGGGGCAGCGTGTTTGAGACCTCTGTTATAGATGGTGTATGTAAACTTCTGGTTTCAACTGTAGATGACTCAGGTTTGTGACAAATTTACTGTAGTATAATGATGACATCACTGCTTATATCATGTAGCTGAAGTGCAGCACAGATTCATCTAAGCTAAAAGCTGAGATTCTTTGATCAGGAATAGAACAGACATTTCATAACTTTCCCAAATACTTATGAAACAATATTCATCACATTCTGACTTGAACTGTTGTTCCTGATTTAATATAGAATATATATATATATATATATATATCTATATCTATATGGGCGGCATGGTGGCTCAGTGGTTAGCAGTGCAGTCTTGCAGCGCTGGGGTTCTGGGTTCAATTCCCACCAAGAACACCATCTGCAAGGAGTTTGTATGTTCTTCCCGTGTTTGTGTGGGTTTCCTCCGGGTTCTCCGGTTTCCTCCCACACTCCAAAGACATACAGATAGGGACTCTAGATTGTGAGCCCCAATGGGGACAGTGTTGCCAATGTATGTAAAGCGCTGTGGAATTAACAGCGCTATATAAATGAATAAAATTATTATTATTATTTATATCTATATATATAATTGCCTTATTCTGTCTGTCTGTCTGTCTGTCTGTCTGTCTGTCTGTCATGCTCCGAAATTGTGTCCTTACGGTGACACAAAGCTGATTGGCCGCTGGGCTCGCCATGGCCCCGCCCCCCCACACGGATTGGCCTCTCGCCCCGGCTCTCTGCAGGCCCCGCCCCCCTCACGCAATGCACGCTCGCTGTGGCCCAACTGACACGGGGCTCCGATTCCCAGGTGAGTACACACACACACATCAGATCACACTCACTCTCACACACACCTCACACATCACATCCACACACTCACAACATGCTGGGATATCGCTTGCTTCTACACCGGCTCCGTCAGGATCCCGGCAGCGCCAGACATAACCTTGCGATGCTGGGATCTTAACGGAGGCCGTGAAAGCTGGTAACCATTATACACATCGGGTAACTAAGGTCCCTTAGTTACCCGATGTGTATCATAGTTACCAGTGTACACCGGCTCACACTCACTCTCACACACACCTCACACACACATCACATCGCATCCACACATCAAGGTCCTGCAGCTGCGGAACATACATAACATAACAGCACACACACACACACAAATCAGATCACACTCACACACACACATCACATCGCATCCAAATACTCACAACATCCTGGGATATCGCTTGCTTCTCGGCGGCGATATTGTGCTGTGAGCTTCCAGGACCTGACGGAGGATCACATGGCCAGAAGCATGTGATATCCCCGGATGTTGTGAGTATCAGCGCGTATGTGCAATATCGTCAGTGTCTGTGTGTGTGAGTGTATGCGATCGGGTGTGTGTGAGTGGATGCGATCGGTTGTGTGGGTGAGTGGATGCGATCGGTTGTGTGGGTGAGTGGATGCGATCGGGTGTGGGTGAGTGTCGGCAGAGGAGCACGGCGTGCTGGAGGAGGCTGGGAGCAGAGAGGCTGATCTTGGGGAAGGCTGGGAGGGGGAGGCTGATGCTGAGGGAGGCTGGAAGGAGAGAGGCTGAGCAAACGTGCTCCATCCGCCATACTGCGCACTCCCCATCGTGCTGCATCCCCCATGCTGCGCACTCCCAAACGTGGTCCATCCGCCATGCTGCGCACTCCCAAACGTGGTCCATCCGCCATGCTGCGCACTCCCAAACGTGGTCCATCCGCCATGCTGCGCACTCCCAAACGTGCTCCATCCGCCATACTGCGCACTCCCAAACGTGCTCCATCCGCCATACTGCGCACTCCCCATCGTGCACCATCCGGCATGCTGCGCACTCCCAAGCGGATGGAGCATGATGGGGGGTGCGCAGCATGGCGGATGGAGCATGTTTGGGAGTGCGCAGCATGGCGGATGGAGCACGTTTGGGAGTGCGCAGCATGACGGATGGAGCACGTTTGGGAGTGCGCAGCATGCCGGATGGTGCACGATGGGGAGTGCGCAGTATGGCGGATGGAGCACGTTTGGGAGTGCGCAGTATGGCGGATGGAGCACGTTTGGGAGTGCGCAGCATGGCGGATGGAGCACGTTTGGGAGTGCGCAGCATGGCGGATGGAGCACGTTTGGGAGTGCGCAGCATGGCGGATGGAGCACGTTTGGGAGTGCGCAGCATGGCGGATGGAGCACGTTTGGGAGTGCGCAGCATGCCGGATGGTGCACGATGGGGAGTGCGCAGCATGCCGGATGGTGCACGATGGGGAGTGCGCAGTATGGCGGATGGAGCACGTTTGGGAGTGCGCAGCATGGCGGATGGAGCACGTTTGGGAGTGCGCAGCATGGCGGATGGAGCACGTTTGGGAGTGCGCAGCATGGCGGATGGAGCACGTTTGGGAGTGCGCAGCATGCCGGATGGTGCACGATGGGGAGTGCGCAGTATGGCGGATGGAGCACGTTTGGGAGTGCGCAGCATGGCGGATGGACCACGTTTGGGAGTGCGCAGCATGGCGGGTGGAGCACGTTTGGGAGTGCGCAGCATGGCGGATGGAGCATGATAGGGGGTGGGCAGCATGGCGGATGGAGCACGTTTGGGAGTGCGCAGCATGGCGGATGGAGCACGTTTGGGAGTGTGCAGCATGGCGGATAGAGCACGATGGGGAGTGCGCAGCATGGCGGATGGAGCACGTTTGGGAGTGCGCAGCATGGGGGATGCAGCACGATGGGGAGTGCGCAGTATGGCGGATGGACCACGTTTGGGAGTGCGCAGCATGGCGGATGGAGCACGATGGGGGGGTGCGCAGCATGGGGGATGGAGCACGATGGGAGGTGCACACCTCCCCCCAACACACACACACACGCGCACTGCACAACACACACACACTAGGAATCACAAACAACGCCCTACACAGACACCCACACACACAGACAACGCTGCACACACAAATATACGCACATACTGCACAACACACACATTGCTCAAAACATACCTCCCCCCAAAACACACCACACCCACACAAACCGCGCTACAGACACACAGCGCTCCACAAACAACGCAACACACGCAACACACATACAACACCGCTCTCACCCCCCGCGACACTCAGAACATGTACAGCGCCCTACACAAACACTTGGTAACTACACACAACAACACATATATATATATATATATATAAACAAAAATCATACATGAACTACACAATACATAAATTCTAGAATTCTAGAAACCCGATGCGTAGAATCGGGCCACCTTCTAGTATATATATATATATATATGTGTATATATATATATATATATATATATATATATATATATATATATATATATATATATATATATATATATATATATATATATATACGGTATATATATACGGTATATATATATATATATATACGGTATATATATACGGTATATATATATATATCTATATCTCTATACATACGGTATATATATATATATATATATATATATATATATATATATATATATATATATATATATATATATATATTATCTCTATATCTATATCTATTTATATCTCTATATTATAGATTTTATATATATATATATATATATATATATATATATGTGTATATATATATATATATCTATCTGCATATCTATCTGCATATCTATCTGCATATCTATCTGCATATCTATCTACATATCTATCTACATATCTATCTACACACATTTTATATATATATATATATATATATATATATATATATATATATATATATCTATCTGCATATACAGTCAGGGCCACAAATATTTGGACAGTGACACAAGTTTTGTTATTTTAGCTGTTTACAAAAACATGTTCAGAAATACAATTATATATATATAATATGGGCTGAAAGTGCACACTCCCAGCTGCAATGTGAGAGTTTTCACATCCAAATCGGAGAAAGGGTTTAGGAATCATAGCTCTGTAATGCATAGCCTCCTCTTT
Source organism: Anomaloglossus baeobatrachus (assembly GCF_048569485.1). Lineage (NCBI taxonomy): Eukaryota > Metazoa > Chordata > Amphibia > Anura > Aromobatidae > Anomaloglossus > Anomaloglossus baeobatrachus. Next base: position 126,633,296 of record NC_134353.1, read on the forward strand.
TTCAAGGGACCAAAAGTAATTGGACAAAGGACTCTAAGGGCTGCAATTAACTCTGAAGGCGTCTCCCTCGTTAACCTGTAATCAATGAAGTAGTTAAAAGGTCTGGGGTTGATTACAGGTGTGTGGTTTTGCATGTGGAAGCTGTTGCTGTGACCAGACAACATGCGGTCTAAGGAACTCTCAATTGAGGTGAAGCAGAACATTCTGAGGCTGAAAAAAAAGAAAAAATCCATCAGAGAGATAGCAGACATGCTTGGAGTAGCAAAATCAACAGTCGGGTACATTCTGAGAAAAAAGGAATTGACTGGTGAGCTTGGGAACTCAAAAAGGCCTGGGCGTCCACGGATGACAACAGTGGTGGATGATCGCCGCATACTTTCTTTGGTGAAGAAGAACCCGTTCACAACATCAACTGAAGTCCAGAACACTCTCAGTGAAGTAGGTGTATCTGTCTCTAAGTCAACTGTAAAGAGAAGACTCCATGAAAGTAAATACAAAGGGTTCACATCTAGATGCAAACCATTCATCAATTCCAAAAATAGACAGGCCAGAGTTAAATTTGCTGAAAAACACCTCATGAAGCCAGCTCAGTTCTGGAAAAGTATTCTATGGACAGATGAGACAAAGATCAACCTGTACCAGAATGATGGGAAGAAAACAGTTTGGAGAAGAAAGGGAACGGCACATGATCCAAGGCACACCACATCCTCTGTAAAACATGGTGGAGGCAACGTGATGGCATGGGCATGCATGGCTTTCAATGGCACTGGGTCACTTGTGTTTATTGATGACATAACAGCAGACAAGAGTAGCCGGATGAATTCTGAAGTGTACAGGGATATACTTTCAGCCCAGATTCAGCCAAATGCCGCAAAGTTGATCGGACGGCGCTTCATAGTACAGATGGACAATGACCCCAAGCATACAGCCAAAGCTACCCAGGAGTTCATGAGTGCAAAAAAGTGGAACATTCTGCAATGGCCAAGTCAATCACCAGATCTTAACCCAATTGAGCATGCATTTCACTTGCTCAAATCCAGACTTAAGACGGAAAGACCCACAAACAAGCAAGACCTGAAGGCTGCGGCTGTAAAGGCCTGGCAAAGCATTAAGAAGGAGGAAACCCAGCGTTTGGTGATGTCCATGGGTTCCAGACTTAAGGCAGTGATTGCCTCCAAAGGATTCGCAACAAAATATTGAAAATAAAAATATTTTGTTTGGGTTTGGTTTATTTGTCCAATTACTTTTGACCTCCTAAAATGTGGAGTGTTTGTAAAGAAATGTGTACAATTTCTACAATTTCTATCAGATATTTTTGTTCAAACCTTCAAATTAAACGTTACAATCTGCACTTGAATTCTGTTGTAGAGGTTTCATTTCAAATCCAATGTGGTGGCATGCAGAGCCCAACTCGCGAAAATTGTGTCACTGTCCAAATATTTCTGGACCTAACTGTGTATGTAGATGTAGATGTATATGTATATGTATATGTATATGTATATGTATATGTATATGTATATGTATATGTATATGTATATGTATATGTATATGTATATGTATATGTATATGTATATGTATATATATATATATATATATATATATATATATATATATATATATATATATATATATATATAATCTACATCTCTATCTATATCTATCTATATTTATATATATCTTAGGAGTCGAAGGCTTTCCATTTTATACCAACTCCAACAAAATGGACACAGACTCCACAGCACTGCCGGTATGTGTTAATTTTTTCGCAGCACCACCACATGACACGTCGTCTGGAGCAGACACCTCCTTAGGCTGCTTTCACACTACGTTTTTTTAGCATGCGTCATGAACATTTTTTTAACGCAAAAATGTAACCAGTGCAAATGCGTTTTCATTTCAATGCATTTGCAATGGACTCACGTCAACCTGCGTTATAGTGAGGATCCAGCGACTTGCAGTTTCTTAACTTTTTTCAAAAACGCTACTTGTAGCGTTTTTGAGCTGCGTCAAAATACTGCAAATCGCTGGATCCTGACTATACTGCACGCAAACGTATGTGAACGCTGGCATGCTGATAGAGCAAGCAGGATCCGGTCTACTGAGCATGCCCAGAAACCAGCTTCGCGTGATCAGTCTCTCTCCCCCCTCCCTCTCTCTCCTCCCCCTGATAGCGGAAGACGCTTGTAACCAAGGTAAATATCGGGTAAACAAGCAAAGCGCTTCTTAGTTACCCGATGTTTACCTTGGTTACATGTGCAGGGAGCCGGCTTCTAGCAGCAGCGGGATCGTAACCAAGGTAAATATCGGGTATTCAAGCAAAGCACTTCACTTAGTTACCCGATATTTACCTTGGTTACAGCTCACCGCAGCTGTCAGATGCCGGCTTCCAGTCTATCAAGTTCAGTTCCCCTCACTCCCGATCACATGACTCCAATGCCCGCCCATAAACTTCAAGTGACAGGATCCTGCAAAATAACACATGCGTTTTTCTTTGCAAAAACAGGAAATGCTTTTGCAGCAAAAAAACGTTCATGACGCATGCTAACAAAACGTAGTGTGAAAGCAGCCTTAGTAACTTGCTCTCCACTTTGATTAAGGGATGAGGATCATAAACAGAAGAACCCACTCAACTAACAGAATACAGTATATAAAAATGGGAATTATTAAACTAAACCCCTTTAAGGATGCCTATAAACCCTAATCTAAATGCCACTGCTGATGTCACCTAATAATAAAGGTTCCTCAAAGACCATACCCTGCGGACCACTACACGAGGACTACTTTTTAATATGTGACAGTACCTTGAGATTGAGACTTGTTATGAAGAACAGAACATTACACCGCGCTAACTGGAGGGCTAGAACAGAGCAGTGATCCCGGGGCACAGGCAGCTGCAGGGACGTCATGTTCTTCAGCACATTCTTTTTTAATTTGTATTTAGGCCCAGAGAAGCGTAAAAGCCGACTGCTGAGTGATGCATTCCAGACTCCGGGCCGCCAGAAACAGTTAATACTTCTCCTCCGCTTCATTACATGAAGAGGACTCAGGTTATTATCTATATTTACTAGAAGATGCTGGCACTAGTCTAAACAAATCTTTTATTGGCACTCAAAATGTAAAAATGTTTAGGGGGAAACTGTTAAACTGAGCCAGCACTAAGTGGCCGGTCCAACAACGATCCTCCTCATTACTGCTAGCTCAGCTTGGCAAAGTCACAGCTCACAAAGCCACACCAAATAAATCCCGCAGCCTGGACGCTGAGGTTAATTGATAAAACGCAAGCCACATTGTGGAGAGAAGAAAGTAACGACATTCCTGGCCTAACAATTATTGGCACCTGCAGACTTTATTAATGAACACAGGGCACGTGTCTGCAGCGCCGCATGGAAGGATGGCACCACCGACAACACGTAGGCTGGAAACCAAGCGCGTAAATAGTCTAGTCATCACCAAATCTTTATTTTTTGCAAAACAAACAACATGAAATGATTAGTTAAAAGGCCATTTTATGACTTTACAGGACTGATCGTGGAAAAAAAAGTGAACACGTTTGTCAAACACTATAAGGCTAGGTACACACTAGCATCCATTATAAGAAAAGGATGCATGAAACATCTAAAAATGCATCCGTCCAATGACAGATACAAATAGTGCCAAAGAGGCTTAACTTACGGAGTTATTAAGAAGTTATCTGATATTGTAATCCTGGCTGCGATGATAATCAGACCGATGAAAAGTCTTCGTACAGAACAAGATTTTTGAGCCCAAAATTAGGCTTGGTATCTTGTGTGGAAATTGAACGTTTTTGAAATATATATTATACACACACAATATTTTTATATATATTTATATTATACAATGGGTGAAAAAAAGGGTATTTAACACCAAGTTTCTAAGTAAATATATTTCTAAAGGTGTTATTGACATCAATTTCTCACGAGATGTTAGTAACAACCCATCCAACCCAAACAGCCTAAGAAATCAAAGTATAGTTGTCCAATAATGATGTGTAATAATGTGAAATTAAAACAGGGAAAAAAGTATTGAACACTTGAAAAAAAAGAGGTTCAAAAAGCTATGCTAAGTCATGACACCAGCTGAAATTTATCATTAATTCTGCCACTTAATGGAATACATCATCAGCTGGTTTAACTGATGATGTATAAAAACATGTCTCATTACCAAAGTGCCAGACGAGAAACATCTCATGATAGGCAAAACCAGTGAGCTGTCTCAATACCTCTGCAACCCTATTGTTGCAAAACATACTGATGGCGTAGGTTACAGAAGAAATTTTATATGCACAACACCTCCATGGCCTGTATGCACGTTGACTACACAAGACTCCATTTCTGAATATAAAGCATGTTTAAGCACATTTTAATTTTACTCAACAACATTTAGACAATCCTGTGAAATACTGGGAGAATATAGTTTGGTCAGATGAGACCAAAATTAAAATTGGACTCTTTGGAGGCCATAATACACACCATGTTCAGAGGCCAAAATGCACTACATTCCTTTCCAAACACACCATACCAACAGTCAAGATTGGAAGTAGGAACATCATGGTGTGGGGCTGGTTTTCAGCATACGGCACTGACAAACTTAATATAATTGAAGGAAGATTGAATGGACAAATGTACTACATATTCTTGATAAAAATCTGCTGCAAGCTACCAGGATGATGAAGATGAAACGAGTGTGGACATTTCAGCAGGACAATGATCTGAAACACACAGGCAAGGAAACTCTCAATTAGTTTCAGAGAAAAAAAAACTGCTAGAATGGCCCAGCCGATCACCTGACCTGAATGCAATAAAAATTCATGGAAGAAACTAAAAGCTCAAAGTTCACTGAAGGAGTGCATGGAGCCGTAAGGATTTAAAGAGTGTTTGTGGAAGAACGGGCCAAAATCCCACCTGAGCAATGCATGCCATTAGTTTCTCCATACAGGAGGCATCTTGAAGCCATTTTGTACAAATAATTACATTTCAGTAAGTGTGTTCAATACTTACTCCCTGTGTAATTTCTCATTATTAAATATCACAAAATTTATGGACATCTATGGTTTGGTTTCTTTGCCTGTGTGGCTTGTATGGGTTGTTAACGACATCTGGTGAGAAATTAATGTTAAACTCCCCTTTAGAATTGATATTTACTGAGAAAACTGGTGACATGGTCAATTCTCATTTCACCCACTGTATACATTGAATATATATTGCTTCCTACTACAGACTCATCTCTTGGTATCACAGACTTGGTCCTATCACTGATCTAGTCATACCTAACAGACGGGACATTCAGCGTCTCCCACTCACACATCATCTCGCCCCCTATCTGTAGGTGTCCATCAAGGTTCAGTTCTTGACCCCTGTTCTCCAAATACACCTTCAACCTGGAACAGCTCAGAGTCTCACGGCTTTCAGAATCATCTCTACGCTGATGAGACACAGATCTACTTCTCTGGGCTAGATATCGATTCCTTACTAACCAGAATCCCACAATGTCTGTCAACTATTTGATCAAGTTTCTCTGCAAGATTTCTAAAACTTAACATGGACATACCAGAATTCACCATCTTTCCCTATGGAAACCTATTCAGCAAAGTCAATGGCTGCTAACTCTCCACAGTCCCACAAGCTTGATGCCTCGGGGTAACCCTTGACTGCCCTCTCCTTCAAGCCACATAACCAAGCCATTTCCACCTCCAACAAAACCCTAACTGACACAGAAAGCCATCCGCAATCTGTCTCCTCCATACATCTGTAGCCTAGTCTCCTGGTCCTTACCTGCATGCAACTTCTGATCCTCACAAGATCTCCTTCTCTCCTCCCCTCTTATCTTCTCTTCCCACAATCACATACAAGATGCCTCCCTACCCCCCAAATCAGATGCTTGCTTACTGTGGAAACCTTCAAAAGGAACCTGAAAACCTACCTCTTCTTACAAGCTTACAATCTGCAGTATGCTTCCTTCCTTCCACTATACCACTGCATGGCCAGCTCGGACCTCACCTACTGTAACCTCACCCATCCCTTGTAGACAGTGAGCCATCGTGGGCAGGGTCCTCTCATGTATGGTTCTAACATTGATCGTTAAATGAAAAGTCTGGACACAAAAATTAAAAAAAAAAATATTGAAAGGAACACACAAGTCTGTTTGATACGGGTCAAGCTTATTCTTCATGAACACCTTGGAGGCCATAAAACCCTTCCTTGCATAAAGCAGAGCTTCAAGAACACACTTGGAAGGTCTTAACTCTCACCTGGTCAAACTGAAGATCTTCACCTCTCTGAAGAGACCTTGACAAGAGCTTCTCCTGTAAAGAGGGAAAGACACATGTATTAGCATCTAGAGTGAATGCGGAGAATGGAAAGTGAATGCGGAGGATGGAAAGCACCACAGTCCCTCTTGGGTTTCCATAATTCAGGGAAAAATAGTCAACATTATAGTAATTCATAAACTTGTGTTCATTGTACTGCAGAGGAGCCATTGAAAACTAAATGATGATTTTTACTGTTTGGTGCTCAATAGTTCATCAAAGTGAAGTTTAATTTAGAATGACTTTGCTTAAAGAAGACCTGTCTGCAGGTCAACAATGGCCAGTTTTTATCCTATTTTACACCCAACCTGTAAGAGTATTTTTGTTTTATGTATAAAAGCCACGATATAGTTTCAGAGATTTGTTACTTTTTTCCACTGTCTTTCCCATAGGAGAGTGGTTTAAAGTGTAATTATGCAGCGCAACCTAAATACACCCCCGCCCCTTCCACCAAGAAAATCATGTGAGCCACACTCCCTTGGTAAAGACCATAGAAATAACCATTAAATGAAAAAGCTCATATATCTGTAACCATGGAGTTTCGTCAGGCTGTGGTCTGGAAGCCACGGTATTCAGACGTGGCAACTGGACCAGGATCCTACAAAATTCCTTGCTCAACCCTAGTTGGGAGTATTTCCTGACACACGCGAATACGTAGCTATCTAGTGGCACACGACTTCCATAATTTGAAAGAAAACGCAAAAATATAGAACGTACATCACGGAAAGTCCACTTTTTGTTTAGACTGACCACTGTAAAAGAAAGTATATGCAGGTGACTTCAATGGCATACCTCCGAGGTGTGACTGAGGGTCTAAGGCTGCCCTCCCCCGTATGTGTTGGAAGCTCATCTAACCGAACATTGTTACAAGACAAGATGTGAACGGAGCAGCATAATCTACACACAGGGGAGTGTGTCAGAAAAGAGAACAATGAAAAACTGACGTTCTGCAGGATCCAATGAATATTAATTTATTTATGGGATAAGTCTTTAACTAGTGGGAAAGATTCTATTTCTAGACAAGAAGTGAACTATGAAAAACCTGATTTCTAATGGGGTCTGGGGGGGGGGTCCACTTATAATTAAAAAAAAAAACATAGGCAAATGGTGGTCATTACGTAAAAAAAAAATCCCAAAAACCATACACAATAACTGAGAACATAGTGTAACATTTCTATACATCACTATGAATGATCTACAGCTTATTAAAACAATGAAAAGTGGATGATGGTAAAGGAATACATTTCTGCAGGTGACTTCTGTACAGCAATAAAGTACAGTTTTCCCCTTATTTCTATAAATGTACGGTAAGTAAAAAATCCTCGAGGGCCACACACTTCTCTCAGAAGGATATGGCTATCCTGTATGTTCAGACTACCACCACATAACATTGCCTTCCTAAACAGCGCTGTAACACACTGCTGGGTAACACCAAGAACTAGCAAATAGCCTAAATACTGGAGGTAGGGAGGAGCGAACCAGGGTTCGTACTGGACACCTTGTGTCCGGACATGAACTTGGACACAGACGTCTCACGGAAGACTGTGTCTGGATGCGGAATAAGGTTTGTGGAAAGGCCAATCAACAAGCTTTCACCATGGGGAAGATGCCTGGATGCTGCTGGAAACAATAAATAAATAGTTAAAAAAAAGAAAAGAAAAAATTAGATGTGAGGTCCCACCCTCTTTTTTTTTGGGGGGGGGGGGGGAGGGGATAATCAGGGCAGATAAACCAGACAGCTGCATTCTGCAGCCCTCGGCTGTATGCTTTACCTTGGCTGATTATCAAACAGAGGGGATCCCATGCCATTTTTCTTAAACTACTTGTTTGTGCGTGTTTTATTTGGATAAAGACTTCGTCCACCAATTTATGAATTTTAAAGAATGCTTGACATTCCAATGCAATCCAGTTGTGTAGTGTCCCATGACGTCCATCGAATCCTGCGTAGTCTCCTCCTGAGAACGTTCTCAGAATGAGGCTCTATAGGTACTGAATTTCACGATCGTGAGAAATTCTGTGACTGCTGCTGACTGGGAGTGAGCAATGGAGCCTTTATCTCAGAGCAAGGCTCCATAGGATTCAATGGGCTGGGCCTCATGGGACATTACATTATTGGATTACTTCGTAACTTTGAGGATTTTTTTTTAACAAAGAATAGTGAACTCCCTAGTGATAGGGAGTGTGGGGGAGTCTTTATTCAAATACTTTGTGTGTGTGTGTGTGTGTGTGTGTGTGTGTGTGTGTGTGTGTGTGTGTGTGTGCGTGTGTGTGTGTGTGCGTGTGTGTGTGTGTGCGTGTGTGCGTGTGTGTGTGCACACTAGGTTTGTAATTGGGTGTCCAATAGGCGCCTCTCCCATACTAGCCCCTGCACTTGATGCTCGCTGTTAATTCACAGCTAAAATCAACTTCAAAAATATTACCCCGATTGCCACTGCACCAGGGCAATCGGGAAGAGCTGGGGAAAACTGCAGAATTAGCGCGTGTAATGTGACATGCCCCTTCTGTGGTGGCTGCAAGCTGCTATTTTTAGACTGGGAAGGGACAAAAAACCATGAACCTTTCCAGCCTGATAATACTAGCCCCCAGCTGGGCCCCATGTCAATTTTTTTTTATTATGATTCCCTATCCACATTTGTTTGCAAGGCAATTTTCTTGCTCTTACCACCATTTTGCTTCCTTTTGCAGCCCCTTAGGCCGGTGTCACACTTGCGATTGCCTCGCGTGAGTCTCGCGATGCATCAGCCGGCACGGACTCACACTCTCCTCACAGGAGCGGGTCGGTTGCATGCATCTCTAGGCAGCTGAGAAGCTCCTGTGAGGACAGTGCGAGTCCGTGCCGGGTGATGTACCGCGAGACTCATACGAGGCAATCACGTGTGATACTGGCCTAAGCGCTTAATACGACCATTCTGCAGCACTAAAGTTGGGGTCCCCATTGAGTTATATGGGGTTCGAGATACAGCGTCCAGGGTCAAGTTCAGGTCAAGTCCGGGTAATGAACAGAACTTTTAACCAAAGTACAGAAAAATATCCATGGGTCCGCTCATCCCTAACTGTATCCATTAAAATGGAAGTAAACAGAAAAGCATGGAAGGCGGGCAGAAAGGAAAACTCCGAACCGGTAAGAGTTAGTAACCTAAGAAAGACGTTCTGTGATATTTTGCCAAGTTATATAATGGATCATCAATCCTGATGAGCGGCAGCAGCTTCATGTGATAAGAACTTTACTGGCACATAAATTAGGCAGGAGAACTCAATAGCTATTCATGCATGTCCGTTCTATTGCTCTGCATGTTGTACAGCTTCCAGCCCCACACTCTTCTCAGGACGCCGCCTGTTGTAAATGGGGATGTTACACATTTACAAGCATTGATCAAAACTGAAAAAAATAAATTTGAATCAAGGTCCCAGAATGAAAATTAACATGAAATAATGCTTATTCCCATCAAAAAGACACAGACTGGAAATGTAGTGGAATATTACCTACAACCCACAGTATTCAGCGAGCCAGGAAAAGAAATACTACAACCTACAAACCTGCTCAAACACCATGCACTACAGCCACTGAAACAGTGTAAAAATACTCCTTATTGAAATAAAGATGGCAAAATACACGTATCAATAACCTTCGATCCTCACAAGATCTCCTTCTCTCTACTCTCATCTCATCTCCTCTTCCCACCATCGCATCCAAGATTTCTCCCGTGCCTCCCCCATACTCTGGAATGCTCTGCCACAACATATCAGACTCTCGCCTACCTTGACAAGCTTCAAAAGGAACCTGAAGACCCACCTCTTGCGACAAGCCTACAACCTGCCGTAACCCTCAATCTGATACAGCGCCGCACAATCAGCTCTACCCTAACCTACTGTATCTTCACCTATCCCCTGTAGACTGTGAGCCCTCGCGGGCACGGACCTCTCTCCTCCTGTACCTGTCTGTATCTTGTATTGTTTATGATTATTGTACTTTTCCCTATTATGTACACCCCTTTCACATGTAAAGCGCCATGGAATTGATGGCGGTATAATAAATAATAATAATAATCCACAACCGCAGAGTGACCCTCACAAAAGAATACAAAAAACAAACAACTAAAATCAGAGGCAGACCTCCCCAAAAATTGTAAATTTTTACATGTTTTTTTCATAGCAGTAATGCATGTCTATATTCCAATATTCATTGTTCTACATATCTTAGCACTGCAGTGTGCAACTATCTCCTTTTTGTAAAATAGAGTAGGGCCTAGTATAATCAGATTGCCGTGACGTGGCTACTGGGCAGGTATGAAAATGGCCATTTTGATAAGCAAAACATCAAAAAAAAAAAAAAAAAAGTTTTTTTTGTTATATGTTTAGTAGTTTAAAGCTTTGGCATGCAAGTCTCTTTTTTATCTACATTAAATACTTGTGTAAAGAAAGAAGAAAGTGAAAAGTACCAAAGAAGTGAAACGCGTGTCAGAGTATTTGTTTCTCTCAGCTCTTTCTTGCCTCTCTAGGTCTATGGGTACTGATAACATTTGGAGGTGGTATTGATATCCACATTTTGGCTAGCAGAACACTGAGTAGATCTTGTAACACTTTTCACCATATGATTGTCCCACCTCCATACATGGGTATTATCGGCTAGTACTTTTATATACAAGCATTTTTCTCATTTTTTATTACAATTTTCAGCCGTTCTTGACATATTAATAGTTTTTTGTTGTGTTCACAGTTTGTTGTCTAGGAGACTGACCTCCACGGCTAGATCAGAGAACATGGGCAGTGCTTACAAGCTCTTTTCCATTAAGCTTGTAAGCACCGTTTTCAGTTGGCAGTGAGTCTTGGCTTCTGGACCTTACATCATGACATTGTAAGGCCTAGTAAGTGCCAGAGGAGTCCAGGTTACTTAAAGGATGCCGAGTACAGAACTGAATGACCATTGAATAGATAAGGAAAAATGCCGCCCTGCCGTAGGGATGAAAAAAGCACAGAGGGTGTTACCAGTTATTTTTATGTCAATGCCGTTTCGGACAGAGACCCCTCTCCTTCTTCAGGAACAATCACATTGTAAATGTTCCTGATGAAGGAGAGGTGTCTCTATTTGAAAAGCGTTGAAATAAAAATCACTGGTAGTACCCTCTGGACTTTTTTCATCCCTACCACAGTGCAGTACTTTTCCTTGTCTATTCAATGGTCATCCTCTTCTCCCCGTGGAGCCGCAGCAGCCGTGGCATTCAGGTTTCTACAGTCAGTTGTGACTTATACAACTGCTGAAGGTGAGCTCCTCTAGAGTTTAATTCACACTGGTATCATCTGTTAAGACCCCATTTTTTGCACTAATTGTCTTCCAGCAGTGTTCTTCTTCAGGGCCACAACAGGTGGATGTCAGGACGCTGGATAGGTGCAGTACAGACTGAACAGCATATTTCACCTTACTCTTCAGACTGTACTTGCTTACACAATTTACACAGGTTGATAATTGTCCATTGTTCACATGCATGCCTAAACTTTGGTATATAATCATGGCTTTCTGCCAATGCACAGTGAACAATAAAGCAGCCAATCAAAAGGTGTGGGCAGGGTTATCCAGGGTTCAGTATTCAGAGCATTGCAGCAGAGAAAACAGGGATTATAAAAACTGCAACAAGCATAAGTGACATCACTGGAATCCGGTGTCAGATTCCTTTTAAGTGTATGTTGTCACTATAAAATCTCCTAAACTAATGCGCCATTATAGGCTCTAGATCACAGGAGCTGTATAAGGCTAGTTTCACACTTGCGTTGTGCGGCATCCGTTGCATTGCGTTGTGTGACAGATGTAATGGATGCGTTGCATATAGTGGCACAACTGATGCGACGGATCCTGCAAAACAATGGAATCCGTTTTAGCTTTTTTTTTTTCCAGCAGTTTACTCAACTGAGCATGCGATCCGTCAAATGACGAATTCTGCCGGATTCCGGCACCATAGGCTTCCGTTATAAAAATGACAGACGCCGACGTGATCCAGCACATTGCGTTTTTTTTACGCTCTGGGAAACGCAGAAAAACGCTACATGCTGCGTTCTTTCCGCCTGGTGGATGCAACGCAGCGTCGCAATGCGTCGCCCATACAAGTCTATGGGAAGCAGCGGAATCCGTTAACGGATTGCGCTGCTTTCCAAAACGGCGGATTGCAACTGAAGAAAAAAACCGCAAGTGTGAAAGTACCCTTAGATAGCGTGAGTATGAAAACGAGAGTGTCCATGTGTAGGAGGGAGCGGAGGCCATCTGCGGAGTCCCCAAGTGCAGACAAAGAGAATATGGGCAGGTGCCGAGAGATGATGACTGTCTCCATGAATCTGACATCTCTATTACAGTGATGGCTGAATGCAGAGTACGACAGATCGTCAGCATATTAAACTTTAATGCCACAATGCTGCTAGCAATATAACAGAGATATTGTACAATATTTATACCCGTGATGTCTGTTGTCTTACAGGGCAGGTAGCAGTAGGCACGCCAGTGTAGCCAGGAGTGTGTAGGTCACCGCTGCCAGAGCCTGCGGTATATTCTGCTGGCTCCGCACTGCTCCACAGTAACCAGATCGTTTTACCGTGCCAGCATTATAGCTGCAATGCAAACAATACTAAAAATAAACCGATATTGGATTTTTCTGCTGATACCTTGTGACGCACACCCGTGCAAAGTCTGCATAGCCTGAAGGTTGAAAAATTTCCCAGCACTTCAGAGCATTCATAGGCAAATGCAAATGGTTTATTAAAATTTCAGCATTTCCAGAGGGACAGAAAACAATGGAGATACGTAAGCAATCCTTCTATCATCGAGGGCAGGAGAATATGTTTATGTTCTGTAGGAGACAAGACGAAAGCTCAGACATAATATATGGCTGCACCCTTCCATCCTATGTCCAGGCCTGGATAAAACCTACACTAGTATAATATGCTCTGAGAACACAATAGAAATATATGACATTTTCCATGTCCCCCGGTATGCAGTAACGTTAGAATGGTTGTCAGAACCCAAAAATATAAGTGGGTGGAGTACTCCCTTATATGTGGCAAAGGGGTGCGGTCAACAAATCAACTTACATGAAATGCACTTACTACGTAACCGTCGTTTTAATTTTTGTTTAAATCAAAATTTATTGAACAATACACAAATACACAACATCTCATTAAAACAGGAAATACAGTGGAACCTCGGTTTACGAGTAACCCGGTGTGCGAGAATTTCGCTATACGAGCAAAGCTTGCTGTAAATTTGTAACTCCGTTTAAGAGAAAGCTTTGCTGTACAAGCAAATACTCACCGCACACACTTCCGGTTCCATACTTTGTGCGGACTGCAAGAGCGGGTCAGAGCGCGATTAAACACATACAAACACACACAAATAAACACACACACACAAACACTCAACACATACAAATTATGCTCACCTTACTTTCTGTTCCATCGCCGGCCTCATGGTTCTTGTATTTTGCAGGTACAGGATGTGTCGTCGCGATTGAGAAACTTCTGCTGTCAGCCACTACTCAAAGGCAGCGCTTTGGCCAATCAGAGGCAAGCGGCTCCTGCCTTTGATGTCAGCGCTCTGGCAGCAGAAGTTCCTCCCTCGTAGCGATGGTTACCCGATACACATCCTGTACCGGCGAACTGTAAGATCCAGAAGGCCGGCAATGGAACGGAAGGTAAGGTAAGGTGAACATTGTGTGTGTGTGTGTGTGTGTGTGTGTGTGTGTATAAGTGTAATGGCACAATATATGACCTGGATGGGACATTGAACAAGTTGTGGAACGAATTGCCTGAGCATGCATTATTTCCTATGGGAAGTCTTGCTTTGCTAGACGAGTAACTTGGTTTACAAGCACACTCCCAGAACGGATTGTTCTCGTAAACCAAGGTTCCACTGTATACACGTAAATCATTGGAATTTTTGTTTCATATGAGAATGCATGTAGCTAATCAGAGAAGTTTCACTTATAACTGTCTTAGGCCTATAAGCATATTCCAACTATCAGGGGCTATTGACCTGAGAAAAAGGAATAAGTGAAGAATAGACACTCAAAGCACCTAGAAAAGACAGAAAAATGAAAAGTTAGGGGAGTAAGTCAGACCAGGGAAGAAGAATAGAGAAAAAGGGTAAAAGGTGGAGGAAGAGAAAGGTTTCCCATGCGCGTGGTTCCAGCCAAGCGACGCCTAGTGTACTGGTAAAATAAGTAGTAAGTTCCAAAAAGTTATTTGTTTAGCCACGGAAGTTGTTTTATTTCATAAATCAGTAGTACACATGATAATAAGCAACTTTGTAACATTTCTTATCAGAGAAATCTGCTTCTTCCTAGACTGATCTTACCCGGGACTTGAGCATTTAGAGAATGAAAGTTCTGTCTTCAGATTTTTATATTGGTGAGATAGGGGCTGAGCACCAAGCGTACCTGAGCACAGCTTTGCTCGCATGAGTTTTGTTCGTGCGTAAAGCATGCGAACCTTGATTTTGAAATTCGGAGATTGGTTCGAAAAGTGAACCTCAGGTTCGCTCATCTCTCGTATGATCAGTAGCAACTAACTAATGTCACTATAGGAGTGGTTTGAGCCATGGATACCCAAGCTACAATGTCCTGCATATGAGGTAAGAGACACAGCTATATCAGGAGAACTATACTACATTTCTTATTGGAGGAATTTGCTATTATTATTTTTATACCTTCTACATTTTGGGCTAGGATCTTGGAGATGGGAATATCCCTTTAATACAGTGCCCAGGTATTGGTAGTTGTGGCTATTGTTTTCGGGCATCCTTGCCATTACACAATGCACGCTTCTCAGTGCGCACAATCTGAAGGCCATCAATGAGAACAAAGAAAAAACACTGACTCCAAGTTGAGATGGACTGATAAATGAGAAATATAACACAGGAAGGCTGACATTTCCCTAGAGCTGTCTTTAAGGAAGGGTTGAGATAATGTGCTTGCATCAGAGGAAACAAAAGGCTGCATTACTTGCCTAATGTGCTGTGTGCTGAACGCAAGCCGCAGCTCAAGGGATCTATTAGATATTGTTTATACAGCAAGATCAAGCGTGCAGAGCGCGGCTGACGAAAAATACTGCTAGGCTACGTAATGACCCAATAATGGCCTGCTCACAGGGCAACTGGATAATTGGCAGATGCATCCATCACCATTTATGCCGCTGAAAAATTCACCAGTGTCATACTACGATGTCATCAAAATACACAAGACAGATTGTTATGTGTCAATAACATGAGAAGACGACGGAAAAATGTGGCCCTCCACCTGAACGGCAAACTATAGGACACTATCATATCCACCCAACCCAGGTTACCCATTACATGGAAGAGACTAGAAAGGTAACCCGAGAGGCACTGCCACTATTACAGCTCCACCAAAGGCAAACCTGACTTGTGTGAACGAAGCCCGACTTTTCTACAATGCCGTCGGCTATTAGTACTGTGCACTAATGCAGGCACGAATCGCTGGACAAGGTCCAGATATAAAATGTGCTGCCGGAGAAAATCTCCTGATGATCAGGCTGGAGAGTAAGGAGGGATGTAATGAGACCCATAGGACTGGTGTTATTCTCATTGATCGGTTGGTGCGCTTATCTGCCTACTTCTAGGACCACAATGGGGAATGAGCTCTGCAGGTCACCAGTAGCCACTGAGCCCATAGACCGGAGGGAATCTGTAGTATAACCAGTAGGAGTCAGTGTGCTAGGAGTGTATAATCCACACCGGCATTTAAAGGGAACCAATCACCAGGATTTTCAAATATAACCTAAAGCCAGTGCTATACGGGCACTATCAGGCTGATTCTATACATACCTGTAGTGGGCAGCTCGGATGTTTAGGTTTTTAAATCCAAAAAAGTAAAAGTTTATAATATTCGCTGCTTGTTGAGAGATAGCAGCTGAGGATCAGATAATATCTGGGGGGTATTCATAGTTATCCCCTCCCCCTGTCAGAATTAGCCTAAGTATTATACAATTGACCTAGCAGGACCTGTGTGAGGTCATACCCATGTGACCTGGTATCAGCTTTGTTGGGTGAGGCCCCATACTTATGCTAATTCCAGCAGAGGGAGGGGATAACTATGAATACCCCCCAGATATTATCTCCTCCTCAGCTGCTGTCACTCAACAAGCAGCTACTTTCATAAAACTTCACTTTCTTGGATTTCAAAGCCTATACATCCGAGCTGACCACTACAGGTATGTATAGAATCAGCCTGATAGTGCCAGTATAGCACTGGCTTTAGGTTATATAGGAAAATTCTGGTAATTGGTGCGCTTTAACATATTAGGTGGGCGTTCTGAGAAGGGGAAAAACCCCACAAAGTTAATATACCAATACTTGGGCATAAAAAATACACCAATACAAAATCAACAACTTGCTTTTGCGTGAGCAAAACATTTTAACAGTGGGTCAACCTCTTTACAAAGTTGCTCCCCTATTTTTCCATTTATGACCTATCACACAGACACGATTTCCAAGCCTCTAAAAGCTTTACAGAACATTGTGGCAAGCTCTGAAGGCAGAAGTCTCAAAATCAAGATTAACTAATAAAAAGGACTACGTTGTCTAATTTAACGCTGGAGAGAGTGACGCAAGGAGTAATATACTATTGGTGGGGTCCTACACCTGAGAACCCAACCACTGAGCTCCATACCCAGTGCCAGCAGCGGGCGGATGGACAGATATTAGCAGCTGCCACTGCCGGATATTGCAGATTCGCTCCTATTTATTAGAGTAGGGGTAGATCTGCAAAACAAAGCAGAGGATACTATATGTGACCGAGAACTGTCGATAGGTGTGAGTGCTGAATGCTGGACCTCTACGAGCAAATATTCATCTGAAGGATAGGTCATCAATAGAAAAGTAGTGGAATAAGCGGATAAAGGGAATCTGTCACCAGGGATTTGCTCCCCTATCTGAGAGCAGCCTAATGTGGAGACAGAATATCCCAATAAACTACTATACAAACAATTAAAACAAGTTTTTTATTGATGGCAAATTTTTTAAATACATTAATGACAAAAATACAAATTAAAACCTACATAAAACCCATAGGAGTGTGAGGCGGGAAAGCTAATTATACAGTCTATTATAGCGACAGGTCTGGTATATGAACTATAGTGGGGTAGTTTAATGATGCGGTTGTATTAGGTATTTTACAGTTATGAAGGAAAGAATTTGACTGCATCATTACTAGTGTTAAGCAAACCCGGATCCACGCGGTTTGAGCGGCGGATCAGAGTCCGACCCGGAATCAATCAATCAATCTATCTCGCTCTCGTCCCGGATCCGCTCCCCATTGACATACATTGGTCCGGATTCCGGATCGGATCCGGACTTCTTTACCAGCCCACGACGGATCCGCCGGACCCGGATTATTGGCAGTCCGCTCAACTCTAATCATTACGTTAATGTTTGTGTACTGGTGATTGAATATTTACTATGTGATCCCCCATGTGCTTTCATTTTTCATTGTACCAATATATGACCTGCTTTCCCTGCCTATGGAATTTATGTAGGTTTTAATTTGTATTTTTGTTGTTAATGCTTTTAAAAAATATGCCATCAATAAAAAACGTGTTTTAATTGTTTGTATAGTAGTTTATTTGGATATTTTAATTGATATGTTGTTGGTATATCCTGATAGGATAAATGATTGATAATTTTGGTAAATCTTCTAATTTTGGGCTAATAATGTGGAGACACATACTTTGATTCCAGCCATGTGTCACTTGTGGAGCAGTTTGCTGTCATTTTGATAAGGCTAGTTTCACACTTGCGTTCAGCGCATTCCGTCACTATGGAGAATAGCGCAGTCCATTAACGGACTGCACTATTCTCCATAGAGTTGTATGGACGACGCACTGTAACGCAAGTGTCTGCGTTGCATCGGCTGGACGACGCGTCGTTATTTTGACACTGCATCGGGCGGATGGAACGCTGCATGTAACGTTTTTCTGCGCTTGGCGGAGTGTCAAAAAAACACAACCTGCAGGAATCCGTTAGGCGTCCGTTGTTTTTATAATGGACGCCTATGGTGGCGGATTCCGTTAGAATGCGTCATTTCACGGATTCCGTTAACGCAGCTATCTTTACACAACTGCGCATGCTCAGATGTGTAAAGACAAGGAAAAAAAACTACAACAGATTGCGTTATTTTGTACGATCTGTAGCATGCGTTGTGCCACTATATGCAACGCATCCGTTACATGCGTCACACAACGCAATGCTACGGATCCCGTCCAACGCAAGTGTGAAACTAGCCCATCACTATTTTCCCTGCTGCAGATCTAGCAGTTATACAGAGCTCATGAATATGCTGCAGTACCTGGCAGCATGACAAGTAGTCCTCTAGTGTAGTTTTGATAAAATCTCGGTTTAATTAGCAGTAGATGATCATTAGAGGACTACTTCTCGTGCTGCAGGTAGTCCTGCATATTCATGAGCTCTGTATGACTGATAGATCTGCAGCAGAGAAAACATTGATTTTAATCAATATGACAGCAAACAGCTCAGTAAGTGACATCACTGGAATCAGGATCTCTGCCACTACATTATGCTGTACTCAGATTAGTTGACAAAAACCTGGTGACAGACTCCCTTTGGCCTTGTGCGCACTAGGCGTTTTTGCCGCGTTTTTAGCGGCGTTTTTTACCGCGTTTTTGTGCTGAAAACGCAGTGACATTGCTTCCCCAGCAATGTCTATGGGTTTTCATAAGTGCTGTCCTCACACAGCATTTTTTTGTAGCTGCGTTTTTGTGGTGACCACAAAAAAGCAGCATGTCAATTATTTCTGCATTTTTCACTGCGTTTTTCACCCATTGAGTTCAATAAGATGTTCAACAACGCAATGAAAAACGCATATAGCCGCGTTTCTATGACTAAAAACGCAGCTATAAACGCAAGGGGTGGGCAGTAAAGTGACGTGTACAGGAAGAGGATTCCTTCTGTTGGTAAACACAGAAGCATGAATCCTCCCGGTAGTCACCGCTGCGTCCACAACCCGCCCGGTGCCATGTCAGCTCCGTGCGGCGCCATGTCTGGGCGGGAGGTGGAGGCAGCGGCAAAAACAAAAGTGAACAGTAGAAAAAAAACAAATGTCATATATACTCACCTGTCTGCAGGGTCCCGGTGCCATGCCCGCTCCCAGCCCCTGTCTCGTACCGCCGCTCTGGCTGTGTGCAGTCTCCCCGGGGCAGGACCTTGCTTGCAGGACCTGGCGGTGGATCACCTGATGCAGTCACCTGACGCATCAGCTGATCGTAGTCTCGCCGGCTTTTTCGCGCCCGGCCGGCTATCAGCTGATCCTGCCGTCAGGGGACTTCATCAGCTGATTACCGGCAGCTCCTGCAGTGATCGGACGGGATCAGACTCCTGTCCAATCGATCGCTGCAGGAGCTGCCGGTAATCAGCACAGCACATAAGTGAGTATTATTTTTTTTTTTCTACCGATGCATCTGCTGATTGTATAACCGGCTTTTATACAATCAGCTGATGTGTCATGTGATTCACGTAGTTTAACCTGACACATCATCTGATCGCTTTGCCTTCCAGCAAACCGATCAGATGATATTGGATCCGGATTGGACGGCGCGGGACCCTGACCCAGGATTACTGCGGAGGGGGGTTTATTTCAATAAAGATGGAGTCACTAATTGTGTTGTGTTTTATTTCTAATAAAAATATTTTTCTGTGTGTTGTTTTTTTGTCTTTTTTTTTTATCATTACTAGAAATTCATGGTGGCCATGTCTAATATTGGCGTGACACCATGAATTTCGGGCTTAGGGCCAGCTGATAATATACAGCTAGCCCTAACTCCATTATTACCTAGCTAGCCACCCGTCACCAGGGCAGCTGGAAGAGTTGGATACAGCGCCAGAAGATGGCGCTTCTATGAAAGCGCCATTTTCTGGGGTGGCTGCGGACTGCAATTCGCAGTGGGGGTGCCCAGAAAGCTTGGGCACCCTGCACTGTGGATTCCAATCCCCAGCTGCCTAGTTGTACCCGGCTGGACTCAAAAATTAGGCGAAGCCCACGTCATTTTTTTTTTTTAATTATTTCATGAAATTCATGAAATAATTAAAAAAAAAGGGCTTCTCTATAATTTTTGGTTCCCAGCCGGGTACAAATAGGTAGCTGGGGGTTGGGGGCAGCCCGTACCTGCCTGCTGTACCCGGCTAGCATACAAAAATATAGCGAAGCCCATGTCATTTTTTTTTTTCTTTTTGGGCAAAAAACTGCATACAGTCCTGGATGGAGGATGCTGAGCCTTGTAGTTCTGCAGCTGCTGTCTGCTCTCCTGCATACACTAGTTCTGCAGCTGTCTGCTCTCCTGCATGCAATGAACATTTTGAAGAAGGAAATGACATCAGATCTTTTTATTTTTTTTTTTTTCATCAACAATCTTTAATGGCATTGTGCACTGATTAAAAACGCAGTGAGCAAAAACGCAGCAAAAAACGCACCAAATCGCGGCAAAAACGCATGCGTTTTTGCCGCGTTTTTTAGCTGCGGGTGCGTTTTTTGAGACAAAAATGCACATAAAAACGCAGCGTGAAAAATGGACGTGTAATTGTGGTCATCGGTCACTCCCTTCTGTAATGTATACATTGGTTTGTGTACTGTCTACTGTGAGTGATGCCACTAGTTACTGCAGTACAAATTACTTATTTTATAGACAATGTCAAAAATACATTTTGGTTTTAAAAAAATGTTCACGTCTGCAGCCTTGTATTGGAAATAAAGTGTCAAGATCTGGACATAAACAATATCATCATTACTTTCCAAAGGGAGTGATCAACATGATGGAAAGTGTCTTGTCCAGAAAAGATATAAAGAAGAGCAGGCACTGTATGACTGGCTGCAGACGCGGGGTGACCATAGTCACTTATGGTGCATGATAAGGATATATAAACCTAGAAGAACATCACAAGCTTCAAAGGAGAAAACGTTAAAATAAACAAAGTAAAGCAGCTATAAACCTCCCGCATAAATTACAGTAAATGTTCCAAGGAAAAACCTTGTAGGATTTGCAATACCAGGACATAAAACATAACCGCAGAGCAGCGAGAACTGTCTGAGGATCAATCAGTCCCCTGCAGATCTCGGCACATCGTGCGCACATAACAAGCCCCGGCCCAGCGAGCGTGCCAGCGAACAGTTAACAGAATTTGGAAAATACTTGAGTGCGCCTCACCACATGATGGTTTATAATCCAGGAACAAAGATGCATCCTATTAAGAACATGACATGTAATGTCTCCCCGCTCAGGGCCAGATCTGCACAGGGAGTGCACAACTTATTTTTATCAAATAAAGGGGTGGGGGGTCGGGGGGGGGGGGGGGGGGGTAGCTCAGAAAAGTTACCCGAACTTCATACTACGATGCAGAGGATAGTCATCCCACCACTACCAGGAATATGCTCAGTTATGGGGACCAGCATGAGTGTGAGTGACCTTCATCAGGCTGATCATGGAGACACCTGCTTGTACCCAGAGACTCCAAAACATGCCCTCTCATGTACAGTTGAAACCAGAGGATTACATACACACTGTCTAAAGACACATCTGCATGTCTTTCTCACTATCTGACATGAAATCAGGATAAACCTTTCCGGTTTTAGGTCAATTAGGAACCAAAATTATTTATATTTACCAAATACCAGAATAATGAGAGAATGTTTAAAGGTATTTTTATTACTTTCTGCAAAGTCAAGTTTACATACACTGAGTACTATGCCTTTAAACACTATGAGACAGATCATATGATGATGTCATGTCTTCTGAAGCTTCTGATAGGTTTATTGTCAACATCTGAGTTAATTAGAGACACACCTGTGGATGTATTTCAATGCACACATGAAACACACTGCCTCTTTGTGTAGCCTCTTTGTGTAGCATCATGGGAAAGTCTAAATAAGTCAGCCAAGATCTCAGGAAGAGAATTGTCGACTTGCACAAGTCTGGTTCATCCTTGGGTGCAATTTCCAGATACCTGAAGGTGCCTCGTTCATCTGTACAAACAATTATACGCAAGTACAAACAAGATGGGAATGTCCAGCCATCATACCGCTCAGGAAGGAGACATGTTTTGTGTACAAGAGATGAACGTGCTTTGGTCAGACATGTGCATAGCAACCCAAGAACAAAAGCAAAAGACCTTGTGAAGATGCTGGTGGAAGCTGGTAAGATTGTGTCATTATTCACAGGGAAACGAGGATGGTATCAACATGGGCTACAAGGCCACTGTGCCAGGAAGAAGCCATTACTCCAAAATAAACATTAAAAAATAAAGATTAATGTTGCAAATGCACATAGGAACAAAAATCATAATTTTTGGAGACATGTCCTGTGGTCTGACTAAGCTAAAATTCAATTGTTTGTCCATAATAACTATTGTTGTTACATTTGGAGGAAAAAGGGAGAAGCATTGAATACCAAGAACACCATCCCAACTGTGAAAAATGGGGGTGGCAGCATCATGTTGTGGGGTTGTTTTGCTGCAGGATGGACTGGAGCACTTCACAAAACTGATGGCATCATGAGGAAAGAAGATTATGTGGCAATACTGAAGAAACATCTTAAGACATCAGCCAGGAAATTAAAGCTTGGGCGGAAATGGGTCTTCCGAATGGACAATGACCTGAAGCTACTGCCAAACTGGTTACAAAGTGGTTTAAGGATAACAAAGTCAATGCTTTGGAGTGGCCATCACAAAACCCTGATCTCAGTCCTATTGAAAATGTATGGGCGAAGCTGAAAAGACCGATGCGAGCAAGGCGACCTACAAACATGGCTCAATTACACCAATTCTGTCAGCAGGAATGAGCCCAAATTTCTACTAACTATTGGGAGAAGCTTGTGGAAGGAGATCCAAAACATCTGACCCAAGTCATACAGTGTAAGGGCAATGGCACCAAATACTAATGAAATGTATGGAAACTTTTGATTTTGCGTAAAGTAATAAAAATGCCTTAAAACATTCTTTCGCTTTCTCTCATTATTCTGGTATTTGGCAAATATAAATAATTTTGGTTCCTGATTGATTTAAAACAAGAAAGGTTTATTCTGCTTTCATGTGAGATCGTGAGAAAAACCTGCAGATGTGTCTTTATAGAGAGTGGGGGGAAACTTCTGGTTTCAACTGTATTTAACCACTTATAGGCTATGTGCACTTTCATCACCAATTCTTTAGTCTCAATTCCCTAAAAATAAAACTTTGAAGCAACTTTGCATCAAGTCTTAAAAAAAATCCTATAGTTTTCAGTGCATCTCAATGGTTACACATTATGACCCTATATAATGAATACTGCAGAGATCTTTCCGCCCAGGTGTCCTCCACTTTATGCTTGCTCACTACTAGAAGGTCACCAACTAAAGGACAAACAGAAAAAAAACACGACTGCAAGATCAGACTGTACAGATGTCATCTGGGCAGGAGCTTTAGAAACAAAATGGTGAAGAGATTTTTTTTTTAAGGGTTAGGCCACTACTTGGACTTGGATAGCCCCTTATTAAAAACTACATTTCGTCATGTAAAATAGAAAATGCCTCTCACACTGGCGCCGTTCACAGATGTCGCCATCGGCTCTCTGTGAGACTTGTGACATAATGTGAGTCCTGCAGCAAATCAGTGGTTACTATTGGGGTGCGGTAAGCTCTCCTCCTTGGACAAACCTTGGACGTCTGAAGGAAGGGAGAGGACAGCAGTCCAATGGTGAGTGCCGACTGTTATGTAACCAATGTCATGTGAGCCCCGGGAGGACCCAGCATAGACATTGCTGGATTGGCACACGTAGGAAAGTGTTTTGTATTTTACATTGGGAAATGTATCTACACAGGGGTTGTCAGATTACTGGACACCCCCTTTCCACAATGTCCTATAGCAAGTTGCTCAATTTCTCATTTTACAGGCTTTGACACATCATATAACCAGGTTGTAAATAGGTTTTAAAATCATAGCAATTCCTGCACATGTCTCTGCTACTGGATAACATGGTCTGAAAAATTGAAAGCGGAGGATACTGTATATTGGTTGTGTTAATAAAGAATACCCAACTATTAGGGCTGAGTGGACCCGGACTGTAAAAGTCTAGATCCGAGCGGTTTCAAAGATACCCGGGTCCTGGACCCAGGCCAAGGATTCAGAGTGTACGCTCCAAATTCAGCACTGGGGAAATTAAAGGATAAAAAAAGAAAACAAGAATTAAGCGAGCACTTCATACGTACGGAGACTCTGTCTCATGGCGGCAAATTGCTTCCGGGTCACGCATTCACTTAGTGTACTGCGAGATAGGCTCATGGCATACACCCAGCTTTCCGTGCTTTCCCCGCCCACCAGCTGTTCTGCAGTCTGATTGGTTGCAGTAAGACGCGCCCCCAGCCTGTGACAGAGTCTGCCTGTAGTGATTGCTCAAAACCGGCTCAGTCATTGTCTGCACTCACAGCCGGCGATCTTGTTCCTTGGCCACTTGCTATGGATGTAGCAGAGATGGACGCTGCGTGAGACCTCGTGTCGATTACACCGGACCTGGAGGGGTGTTTGGGGTTAATAAAGTGGTGAAAGAAGGTGTGTTTTTGTATGGCATCACATCACCCGTCACAGCCGCACACTCTGACAGGAGCGTGTCGGCCACATGTGTTTCTATGTACCTACACGCTCATGTTCAGAGAGCAGCAGGCTGTGTCAGGTGATGTGATGAAAGTCCCTCGCACGTGAGACTCCGGTTTTAATTTTGATACACAGCACAGATAAAGCCCGACAGCTGGGGGCTTTATCTGTACTGGTATCAGAGTACGAGAACCCTGCACCGTTTTATTTATTCATTTATTTTTATACCACCATACTCACCCGCACATACTTGCACTACTTTCCCCGCCCACCGTCCGTCCTGGTGCCTGTGATTGGTTGCAGTCAGCTGACATGCTGCCACTCCGGGTGGGGGCTCGTCTAATTACAACCAATTACACACGCCGGTGGGCGGGAAAAGCAGTGAATATTCAATGAGGGTAAATTTTCGGCTCCAGAAGGGAAAGCATGACCTGAAAGGAGTGTACCGCCATGACACAGACTCAGTGAGTACACCGCACACGCTCCTACCCACCTTTCCCTTCCACCAACGTTCTTAATCTCCAGATACTGGTCCCCATAGACTTACATGGGTACCAGACTCCAGAGCGGATCCACGTTTTTTTAAATTTAGCAGGGACCCGCCGATCCCAGTTTTTTGCGAGTTCGACTAGCTCTACCAACTACTATAAAACTTTCTCTGCTTAAAGGGAATGTCAGTAGAATCAAAGTCTTCTCTACGCGCATGTAGGTCACAGAACGATGAATCAGGTGATATATGGGATCACAGATAGTTTTTATTCCCAAGAAATCACATTTTCTCTAAACACATAAATAAGGTTTTAAGATCTATAAGCCAGTAACAGATTTCACTGAGAATCTGCCCCCAAAACTTACTTTTAAGTAAAGGGGGTGTTACCAGTTTGAGACATGTGGATCAGGAGAGCAGTATGTCGGTCATTACATGTCTCACACTAGTAATGCCCCCTTTGCTTAGAAAAACTCTGGAGGTGTATACTCAGGGAGATCTGTGTCTGGCCCATAGATCTTAACAACTCATTTACATATTAAGAAAATTGTGGATTACTCTGGAATAAGACACATAGACGGCTTAGTAGGGTTAATCCCACTCACTGATTCCCTTTAAAAGTGTGAGAAAAAAAAAAGTTTCCTACAACATAAATATATTATTAAGTCCAATAGAAACTGATTCCAAATCTTAATAATAGGGAAACGTAGAAATATTCTTAATTAAAATGTGCAACAATCAGTTCCCCTTGAAAATCAGACCCAACCTTCTCTCACGAGAACGCACCTTTATCTGAAGCAGCAGACACTGGCATTTCAAGCCTGAATAAATGTATAACTGCATAATAATATGCCACATCGGAGACTGTCAGAAAGTGAGGACATGACAATATGCCTCCTCTGAGCGGGCGTAGATTTCACCCAAATGTCTGCCATTTTCTGGTTGCCAATATATCCAATCTTAAATTGTAGTCTTTGCCCACTCCTCAATAGCCACAATCACATATCCTCACGTTTATCAGAGCTTGGGAGTATCAAGAAAAGCGTCAATTGCATCTGTTTAAGCTCCGCTTATGCCAAGATCAGGCCTAAACTGAATGAATGGTTGGAGGAATTTTAAAGACAAGCTGTAAATCTTATCTACCAACCAAAAGCAGGGACACGCTGCTTTACTGTATGTCAGAAAACGCCCCTCGGCTAATTCGTGTAAGAACATAGCTTCACAATTGCTGTATGCTACTCCTTACTTACAGTCATAGGCAGAGGCATAACAATCGCAGTCACAGCGATCGCAACTGCAACTGGGCCAAGGGAGCCCATCGGCCCCACAGCCTGTTTCAGCTAGATGTGCACTTGGGGGTACACATTCAGCTGAAACACATCGCAGCACAGAGACCCGTCAGGTCCCTGCACTGCGATGTGCCAGCCACTGATTAAGGCTATGAATATTCACTGCTCCGCATGCCCATAATCCAGGGAATGGGTAGCATAGAATATGCTGGCACCCGGCAGCTGACTGTGTTGTAAGTGGGTACAGCATGCATGACAGTGATGTTGAGGCATGGCACTATCTGTGGAGCAGACAGGGGGAGCTAGGAGAAGATGAGTATTTTCGTTTATTTTGTTTACTGTATGCAGCACCTGGGGATAGAATATGTAAAAGGATGCGGCCATTATGGGGACATGTATACCAGGATGGGACATATATTCCAGGATGGGGCCATTATGTTGACATCTATACTAGAATGGGGCCATGATAGGGACATAAATACCAGGATAGGGCCAGGATGTGAACATATACCAGTGTGGGCCATGATGAGGACATATATACCAGGATATAGCTATGATTAAGTCATACACCAGGATGTGGTCACAATGGAGACACATATACCAGGATGAGACCATATATAAAAGGATGGACCATGATGGGGACATATATACAAGTATGGGGACATATATACCAGGATAAAGCCATGATGAGGTCATACACCAGGATTGGGGACATATCTACCAGGAAGTGGAGCAGAATGGGGAACATTAGTACAGGATAGGGGTCAGTACTACACAATAAAGTGGAGGCAGAAACTCGTATGTCTTTACAGAATTTAGAATGCTACAACGGCCCAAACATCTGACCAACATGTGGGGGCCAGGTTCAAACTCTGCACCGGGGCCCATTGGACTCTAGTTACGCCACTAGTCAGTCATAGGGAAGGTGCTCCAGCAGAAGGATCAGTCATGGTTTTGTACAGATTTCATTGACACGGCTGAGAAGCAATATAGATTAATGAAATGATCAGAAAATAAATAAAAAGAGGGTGGGGAAGGGGGGGGGGTTGTCAACGCAATGCATATGATTAACCTGCAGTAAAACATTACTTTTGAAAAGGATTTTGCCCCACTTCCCAAAGGAAAACCTCTCAATTCGCCCTATTGAGAAGAATAGAGTTGGGTACATGGCCCAGCATTTGTTCTCAACGGAGATCCCACCTCCCAATCGATAACACAAACCAAGCCTGTACCTGACGGGGATGTTGGGAAAAAGCAGTGAGCCAAACATGAAATCCGCAGACAGGTAAGTGAGTGTGACCGCCTTTAGTGTTTACACATTACTTTATTGGTCTGTTTGCTCGTATCGGTACAGCCATGACCTTGATAAACGGAGCTCGAGGAGAACGGAGGACTGTGGTTGGAATGGGATTGGCATTTTAAGAACTCCACTAAAATGAATAACTCAAACATATTTAATTTCATTGATGTATGAAGATCACCATGCACAAGCAGTTATCAACACCTAACACCCCAACTCCAAGAACTCCAGGTCAATGTTTTAGCCTCCTCTATAAAAAAAATAAATAGGAGTATGCAAAATAAAAAAAAAAAAAATAACCACAGAAACATGTGTGCGGGCAATATTACCAAAACTGAAACTCTACCAAGAGAACATGCTGGGGTCACCACCTTGTCAGTTAAAAGAGGACTTTGGATCCAATATGATTATTGCAGCAATAAAAGGATGGGTCATATATTTTAACAAGGAAACTGGTAGATGTAGATGAAAAGTGCACTGGATAGATAAATGGTCCGATAGTCGCTTTAAAGATACAGCAGAAATTGTAAAATGATGGGAGTGAAATCCAGCAAATATCCGAGATTGGAACTTCCAACAGCTGAAGGGTTTCTCGATCCTTCCTGTGATGGTAGATGATGTACAGGAATGGATAAAAGGTGCACTACACCAATTCTCCATTACACGGGCCCGATGTGATATGCGCAATAACCCTTATACCACTAGGAGCACATGCTGAATAATCCGGACACCACGCCAATGGAGAGAGCTGGTAGATGGGTGACGAGTCATAGTGCGCTGCGAGCTACTCCGGACTGGGATAGGTGTGCACATTACATCTGCATATGGAAAATTAAGGTAGTAATCAGAGCTTATATTAAAAAAAAAAATAAAAATAAAAATAAAATAAATAAGATCCTGCCAAAAATTATAGGATCAGCCGATACTAATCTGATAAGTGTGGACATGTTTGGGCTGTCTGGGATCTGAGTAATATTGGTAATGCATACTTTACAATCATAAGATAATGGCACATTTACACTAGCTAAGGCTACTTTCACATCAGCGCAAAAACCGCAAATCGCATATAATCCTATGGATTTAATGTGCAACGCATGCAACCGCAATTGTTATTTTATCGGATCCTTCTGCAGCGAGGCACAGAATTTATCGGCCGGCACTGGTGTCCACTGATCGGGAGTCAGCTGAACTCCTGATCTCACAGCCCGCACACGCAGCGATGGATACAGGTTAACAGCAGTCATTGGCTGCTGCCGATCACATGTGACCGTGTGCGGGCTGTGTGGTCTGGAGTTCAGCTGAGTTCAGATCAGTTGACTCTTGTGTCGGCCGATTACTTGTTCTGTGTCCCCTGCATCTATCGCAGCGTGTGCGGGCTGTGAGGTCAGTGAGTTCAGATCTGCTGACTCCAGTGCCGGACGAACTCAGCTGTCCTCACAGCTCGCACACGCTGCGATGGATGCAGGGGGACACAGAGCAAGTAATTGGCTGACACTGGAGTCAGCTGATCTGATTACTTGTTCTTCTGACTGTGTGGTTAGGAGTAGAGATGAGTGAGCAGTAAAATACTTGATGGGCGAAGCCCATGTCTATATATTTTTTTATTTTTTTTTAAATTAAAGAAAAAAAAAACAAAACAAAACAGGGTTAGGAGCTTAAAAAAACAAAACGAAAAAAAGTGTGAGCTCCCACTGCATTTTCTATTGCTAAGGGTAACCCAAGCAGCTACTAGCAACCCCCAAAGCTTGGCATTACCTTCACTGTCAATGGAAAATCCAAGGAAGCCCTTTTTTTTTTTTTTTTTTTAAAAAAAAAAAAAAAAAAGTTTTTTGCCCATAAACAAAAAAAAAATGGCGTGGGCTTCGCCATATTTTTGTATGTTAGCCAGGTACAGCAGGCAGATACGGGCAGTCCCCAAACCCTCAGCTGCCTATTTGTACCCAACTGGGAACAAAAAATGTAGGAAAGCCTTTTTTTTTTTAATTATTTCATGAAATTCATGAAATTAAAAAAAAAATAAAAAAAAAATGATGTGGACTTCGCCCAATTTTTGTGTCCAGCCAGGTACAACTAGGCAACTGGGGATTGGAATCCGCAGCGCAGGGTAGCCCAAGCTTTCTGCCCCCCCCCCCCTCCCCCACTGTGAATTGCAGTTTGCAGCCACCCCAGAAAATGGCACTTTCATAGAAGCGCCATCTTCTGGCGCTGTATCCAACTCTGCCAGCAGCCCTGGTTCCGGGTGGCACGCTGGGTAATAAGGAGTCAATACCACCTTTGTTTTACCAGCTGATATAAAGCCTGAGATTCTTAGTGTCAGCTCAAGTCTGATCCAGCCATTAAGAATCTCCAATAAAGGGTTAAAAAACCCCCCTTTTTTATTAGAAATAAATACACAGACACACTTAGGAACTCCATCTTTATTACTTCTCTCACCCCTCAACGATCGATAGAGATTTCTGTACTGCCCATGACAGGCTGCTTTCTGGGCATGCTATGTACAGAAAACAGGATCCTGCCTGCCAGAGTGCGGTGACTTCCAGTAGAGCAGGAACTGGCTCATTGAACTGCATTGCAGGTACCGCCGCAATATGAAGGATCCAGTGAGATGCAGTATTTTGTCCGAGGTCAAAAACGCTACAAGTAAAGATAAAGTACCGCATCTCACCGGATCCAGTGTGTGCCGCACGCAACCGTAAATGACTGCATCTTGCCACAATTTCACTGAAAGGACAACGCATTTGTAAAGGATCCAGCTTTGCGGCAAAAAAACCATTTGTGCTGCAGTTAAAAAAACGCTGATGTGAAAGTAGCCTTAAACTGTACTGGAGGGGTCACTTGGTACTGACAAGGTCACTACGCTCCTCAGTGTAGAAAAGGGGAGAAAAAAAAACACAAAAAAAACCAACTGTCTGCCGGCTCGAGTGACACTTCTTTCCGCAACCACACACCATCTAGGTGGGTTATGTACTATGGCACCACTATCCATCCTGCAAATCACAGTAGAACTGCAGTAACTGGAGTCCCTCCGCTGCGTCTGAATATACCCCGGTAGTGCACATGATCTAGATATTCAGCCAAGTACAGATTTGGGCACTTCACAAACAAGGAACGGTTTTATGACCAGAAGCGGACATTGGCCGCCATACACCACAGAGCAGTAATGTGCGCCCTTGTGACGTGCCTGGCATCGTGCGTCCATCTGCCTCGCAGCCCAGCTTTCATCCACATCACTAATCTTTTTATGGAGCCATTATACTAGGCAAACAATGGCGGTTTCGTGCACAGGGCCAGACACATGCCTCTCACAAACCACCTGTATGTCAGATAACAAGCTCTTTATAAAGCAGATTACAGACTACCGGCCTTTATACAAGCGGAGTCTGTGCCCCATAACACAGACAGGTGCTTCATACAAATCATCTAAACTGCTAGTCTGTGAAAAGGTCATGAAGCAGATGTGCAGGTCTCCACCACTGACCTCGGTGTGTGGGATATTAAAAAGCTATTTAATGTCCTACCGCCGAAAATGTCAGACATGAAGACGTGGATCATCCAGCACAATTATAGTGAAGAAGAAAACGGCCAAGATGGGAGTAAATGATAGATGTTCAGAAAGTCAGACCTAAAACGGGAACAAAGTCTACTAAATTGTGATGGTTCGTGCAGAAAATCGGGACTATTAGGGCTAATTTCAGCAAAACTGTGTGGCCACTAATACAGGCAAAATATAGCTTTGTACCGTGTTAGCCAGTAGAGATAAAAATATTGTCTAAAAGAACTGAGAGCCCTTTCTACATCATTTAAGAAATGTGCTCCTCAGAGCATCTGGGGGCATCACAGCTCTGGACCAGACCTCAATCAGAGGACAGTAAAACCTTCACACTGCTTATCTATGAACTGCTGCAATATTTATGGCCACAACAGTTTTCCCCCTTGCCATGCTGATAGTTCTGCTTCACACAACTTCTCTTTTTTACTGCTCCATTCTATGTTTTGTATAAATATGTGACTCTTCAGATTTTGTGTTATATTGAGCCTAAAGAGACCTAAGTAGTTTGGAAAGCTTGCTATTATTACCATCTTTTCAGTTAGCCATTAAACGGTATCAACCACTGAGGACTCCGTTCTTTTAAACAATTTTTGGCCACTAATAGGAAGCGCATTAGGCATTGAAGCAGAAAGCTCTGTGACTTTCATTAAACAGCACTGCAGCAGACCCCACAGATACGTGGCACCTGCTGCACCAAGAGCTGTACGTGCCCCCACCAAGCGCTGTATGTGCCCCCAAACCTGAGGCCATGTGCCCACTAAGTTTTTCACGCTGCATTTTCCTGTTGAGGAAATGCACACAACTATCAAAGTTTTATCAAAGCCAAATCCCAGGAAGTATCAAAAACACAGCAGCTTTATTTAAAGCGTGACATACCGACAAGAGACAAAATAAAAAAGAAGGATAAAAATAAAAAAAAAACAATTTACGTGGTAAGTGCAGAAATTCTGAAACATCAAAACTTTACCAAAACCTCATTGTGGGAACGTAACCTTAGATAGGATAAATGAAATTATCCAATTGAGAGTAAATTAATATCCCTGCGAGTGAAGGTATTAATGTCATGGAGCAACTAATTATATGCATTTAATATGAATTAATTACAGATTATTTCACTTCAAAGCCATTATACACAATTATTCAGGTCGTCACTTTTCTGCGGCAGAGAACCAGCATTCTGAAGCTTTGCACATAGGGAAAATGTGTTTCCCAAAAACAGTCTGATCAAACAGGTACACGTGGAAGGACAGACTCCTGGAATGCCCCAACATTTCCAGGTTAGTAAATATCAGTTTTCCTTATGAATAACAAATCAGGAGTTGCAATAGCTGAACAGAAAAAAATAAAGTTCTGCACAAAGCAATTTTATCCTCCATTTGAAAAACTGGGGGCAAAAATAAAAATAATGAAAACTAGACTGACATTATAATATTCAATGGGGTTCTCCACCCTGTTTACATCCGTAATGAAAGAGAATCACATGCATAAAAAGGTATAAGGCTAGTTTCACACTTGCGTTGTTTTCCTTCAGTCGCAATCTGCCGTTTTGGAAAACAGCGGAATCTGTTAACGGATACCGCTGCTTCCCATAGACTTGTATGGACGACGGATTGCGACTGATTAACCTGCGTTGCTGGCGCTGCGTTGCTTCCACCGGGCGGAAGGAACGCAGCATGTAACGTTTTTTGAGCGGCGAAATCCTTTATTTTTTCACAGCGCATGCTCTTTTTTTTTTTAAAAAAAATCACAAACTTTGTTTTGTCTCTTCTCGGTGGCCGAGCGCTCAGGATCGCCCGGCAGCCGGCTTTTGAGAGCGCTCAGCTGATCGCCCGGCAGCTGGCTTTTGAGAGCGATCAGCTAAATCGCCCGGCAGCCGGCTTTTGAGAGCGATCAGCTAAATCGCCCGGCAGCCGGCTTTTGAGAGCGATCAGCTAAATCGCCCGGCAGCCGGCTTTTGAGAGCGATCAGCTAAATCGCCCGGCAGCCGGCTTTTGAGAGCGATCAGCTAATCGCCCGGCAGCCGGCTTTTGAGAGCGATCAGCTAATCGCCCGGCAGCCGGCTTTTGAGAGCGATCAGCCAATCGCCCGGCAGCCGGCTTTTGAGCGCGATCAGCTAATCGCCCGGCAGCCAGGTGATCAGCTGATCGCTCACAATAGTCTGCCGCCGGGTAAAACAGTATATATAAAAAAAAAAAACCCACAGATTCCGTTGTTTTGTACGATCCGTTGCATCCGTTGTGCCACTATATGCAACACATCCAGTGCATCCGTCACACAACGCAATGCAACGGATGCCACTCAACGCAAGTGTGAAACTAGCCTAAGAGCTAGATAGATTTATAAACGATCACTCACATGATATATATAAAATATATGTATATAAGCGATTTTATTTCCCTAAACATAACACAGGGTCTATATTATTTTTGTCTCCAAAAGATACGCTAAGGCTTATTTTCAGGACATGTCCTATATTTTGTACTGGCATCAGTGATTGGGTCGTATGTTAAAATCACTGTTCATGGGTGCGCATGCTTGAATTCAGCTCCATTCACTACTGTCTATGGGAGTGACTGAGGAAACCGAGCGCCGCACTCCGCTATCTCTGGCAGTCGCTTTCACAATGAATGGAGCAGAGATTGAGCAGGGTCGTTTAACATGTACGCACTTTCACCTCTCTCCCAGCAATATCACGTTTGTAAAACTTTTTTTTTATTTTCTCCTCTTGCACAATTACGGCACAACGCACTTCAAAACAGTTTTTATGATAACGCATTAGAAGAGCCATAACTTTTTAGTTTTCCATCAATATAATAATAAAAAAAAACATTTGTGGTACATTTTATAATAAACTTTTATTTGATTTTTTTTCACATTAGGGAATATAGAAATAGCAATTCCACCATTCCAAGTGTAGCAATAATATTTTTAAATATCTTTGCAAAATAAAAATCACTTCATTTTTTTTTTTCGTTTAAAACAAAAAGTAACATTGTACATGGCAATCCACTGCAGGACACCAATGAAAGCACCACTCCAGAGCTTTTTTTTAAATCTCACAGCTGGAGTGGTGCTTCTAATCTAAATCCGTTGCTCCCTGTCTTAAGGTCCAGTCACACTAAGCAACTTACCAGCGATCCCAACAACGATAGGGATCGCTGGTAAGTTGCTAGGAGGTTGCTGGTGAGATGTCACACTGCGACGCTCCAGCGATCCCACCAGCAACCTGACCTGGCAGGGATCGCTGGAGCGTCGCTACACCAGTTGCTGGTGAGCTCACCAGCAACCAGTGACCAGCCCCCAGCGCCGCGTGGAAGATGCTGCGCTTGGTAACTAAGGTAAATATCGGGTAACCAACCCGATATTTACCTTGGTTACCACCGCACGGAGCTACACGTGCAGAGAGCAGG
Organism: Anomaloglossus baeobatrachus; assembly: GCF_048569485.1. Taxonomy (NCBI): domain Eukaryota; kingdom Metazoa; phylum Chordata; class Amphibia; order Anura; family Aromobatidae; genus Anomaloglossus; species Anomaloglossus baeobatrachus. The sequence continues at coordinate 126,668,279 of NC_134353.1, forward strand.
GAGCAGCACACACCTCTTAGCGCTGGCTCCCTGCTCTCCTAGTTACAGCACACATCGGGTTAATTAACCCGATGTGTGCTGCAGCTAAATGTGCACAGAGCAGGGAGCAGCGCACACTACTTAGCGCTGGCTCCTTGCTCTCCTAGTTACAGCACACATCGGGTTAATTAACCCGATGTGTGCTGCAGCTAAGTGTGCACAGAGCAGGGAGCAGCGCACACTGCTTAGCGCTGGCTCCTTGCTCTCCTAGTTACAGCACACATCGGGTTAATTAACCCGATGTGTGCTGCAGCTACATGTGCACAGAGCAGGAGCCGGCACTGACAGTGAGAGCGGCGGAGGCTGGTAACAAAGGTAAATATCGGGTAACCAAGGACAGGGCTTCTTGGTTACCCGATGTTTACATTGGTTACCAGCCTCCGCAGAAGCCGGCTCCTGCTGCCTGCACATTTAGTTGTTGCTGTCTCGCTGTCACACACAGCGATCTGTGCTTCACAGTGGGACAGCAACAACTAAAAAATGGCCCAGGACATTCAGCAACAACCAACGACCTCACAGCAGGGGCCAGGTTGTTGCTGGATGTCACACACAGCAACATCGCTAGCAACGTCACAAAAGTTGTTCGTTAGCAGCGATGTTGCTAGCGATGTTGCTTAGTGTGACGGGGCCTTTACACTCACCCTCTGGTGTCTTAACCTATTATTATCAGCGCTGCTTTGATCGGTCTCCGCCAATTTGTGACCTACTGACCACTTCAGTGTTGCATGGAGCGAGCCGGAAGGTCACAATACAAGTCTATGAGAGCTTCATTTAGGCTATTATAGAGTTATATTGAGCACTTCTGATATAACTTCTTACTTACAGCCAGAGGTTGTGGTCACAAGATGGCGCAGTGGGAGTGGAGCGGCGTCTATAAAAAGATTAAACCTCCAGAATGGGACAGGGGGCATTCACTAAAAAAGTGAAGATGCCAGCCGGAGGGCGCGTAGAATACGCTGGAGTGGTACTTTAAGAGATTTAAAGGAGCCTCTCTCTTGCTAACCATCAATCACTTATTTAGCCAAATTGCAGGAAAAAGAATAAAGAATGTGGATACAGATTGAATGAAGGGAGGCATAGAAATTTATATAATCCTGACTTAAAGGGGTAATCCGTCCCGCTCACTTCTGTGTCTGATGGTGCACAAACTCTGTGGCATAACAATAAAGACATCTGCTGACTTGCGATGCTATCGGCAGATATTGTGCGCACGGGCTGGCAGATATCTGTAGATGTGATGTCACTGACCTCACATTGGTGAATTATCCCTTCTAAGGGCCATTTCACAAATACAGCATTTCCACGGATTGAAGGATCCGGCACACTCCAATAGAGTGTTAATACTGTACCGCAAGCTCTGGTCACATGCTACGGTCACATGACCGCATGTGACCGGAGGTTGCCGCGCTGCCATTGTACTGTATACACTGTACTGGAGTGCGCCAGATCAGTCAGTCCGGCAAAATGCCGGATGTGTGAAACGGCCCTAAGAGTTTTAGCACATATAAACAGAGTAGTATAAAAAGAGAACGGGAAAAGGGGCTCATCTATTGCCAGAAATCCGCTCATCACACACAAATTCAGCAGTAAGGACGATCGATGATCACTTACCAGGGGTTCAGCCATCACAACTTCAATTTTTTTCTCTGCTTGAACAGCGAACTCCGCAAAGAGGCTTTTGATGACATATTCTCCAGGTTTGACATCTGGATCAATAGTAATGTTTGACATTGTGACACTTCTCTTTTCCAAAGTGCAGTGGTTGATGGGAGCGACCCGTTTCTTGTTTACAGTGCTGGCCGGAGCAGAGGCTGCGGAGAGAGCAAGGCACACATTAAAGCCCATTATTACCTACACAACGTACATCGGCTGCGGAGGAAAAATACGACACTTCAGCCAAAGAAAATATTGACAGCTGCCGAGAGAACGGTGATGATATGGCAGTAGCCTGTGGCTGACGAGCAGCGGCCATATTGATCCGCTGTATAGTAGGTATCAGGAGCAATTTCATTGCCCTGCAGTAAAGTACGACTTCATGAGTGGAATGTAAAGTGACTATACCGGGCCATAACTGCATTGCACAAAATGCCAAAGTTATTCCCATCATATGCCAATTTGGAGCTCATTAACATTAAATGTAGAGCCGAACTTGTAGCTTCTGGCCCCCGACTCCAAAACCTGTAGCAAGCCGCCCCACCTTCTATGTGCCATTTATTATAATAGTGTCTTCTTGAGAGACAAAGGAGCCAAGGTGCTCCAGATGTGACTGCTACCTTTAACACTAGAAGTCCCAGAAATTTCGAGCTCCCCCCGAAGTCCCATAAGACGGTCAAATGCCCCTTAAGGTGGTGTCACACACAGCGACAACGACGTCGCTGCTAAGTCACCATTTTCTGTGACGTAGCAGCGATGTCCCGTCGCTGTCGCTGTGTGTGACATCCAGCAACGACCTGGCCCCTGATGTGAGGTCGCCGGTCGTTGCTGAATGTCCTGCTTCATTTTTTGCTCGTCGCTCTCCCGCTGTGAAGCATCTGTGTGTGACAGCGAGAGAGCGACGAACTGAAGCGAGCAGGGAGCAGGCTTCTGGCAGCTGCGGTAAGCTGTAACCAAGATAAACATCGGGTAACCAAGAAGCCCTTTACTTGGTTACCCGATATTTACCTTAGTTACTAGCGTCCGCCGCTCTCACGCTGCCAGTGCCGGCTCCTGCTCCCTGCATACGTAGCTGGAGTACACATTGGGTAATTAACCCGATGTGTACTCTGGCTAGGAGAGCAGGGAGCCGGCACTGGCAGCGTGAGAGCGGCGGACGCTAGTAACTAAGGTAAATATCGGGTAACCAAGAGAAGTGCTTTCCTTGGTTACTTGATATTTACCTTAGTTACCAGCGCAGCATCGCTTCCACGCGTCGCTGCTGGCTGGGGGCTGATCACTGGTCGCTGGTGAGATCTGCCTGTTTGACAGCTCACCAGCGACCATGTAACGACGCAGCAGCGATCCTGATAAGGTCAGGTCGCCCGTCGTTATCGCTGCTGCGTCGCTATGTGTGGCCCCAGCTTTAGTCCAAACTGAATAGAACTAACTAGAAACTAAATGGCTAAACTCAATGGAAAACAACAACCTCCCGTGGTGCAACAGTAATGGCCTTAATTACAGAACAAAAGACGGTGATTGTAGGATGTTACCTAAAATCTTTCAGTTCATTTGACCCGTCTCTGGGTTCCAAAGGTAGAAATGTTAAATGACGCCTCTCTGGGACTTCTAGTGTTAAAGCCCCTATAACTGCACCTCTGGCTATACGCTTCAAGGGCAGCCATGTGCCAAGTGCATGTGGAGCCGGACAAGCACAGCAGAAGCAGTCACACATTCCAGGTCTTGTTTTGCAGCCTTAGAGCTAATTAAGACATCCATTTTTTCCCATACAGCATTTCATCAGTGACAAGTCTCCGCTATTTTGCATAGACCACTCAGACCGCAAAAAAAAACAAAAAAAAAAAAACGACCATGTGAATGGCACCATAGATTATACTAGGTATGCGGTCTATCAAAAAACCCAGACAGAACTTGTACGTGAAAAATGGAGGTCTACATCTAAAACAGAACTTATATTGACATATAAAGAAATAGAAGTAAAGATCGGAATGTTTAATAAGTCACAGAAACAAATCCCCGCATCGCTGACAAAATCAATCTTTCAAGTAAACAGACCGGTAGTGAGTGGCACGACAGCTGCACCAGCGTCCTCGGAAAGATAGAGGGCCAAAATGATAAGATGCCAGCACTCCTTTCTTACATAAGGATGGCAAATCTAAGGCTGTGTTCACACACTGCGTTTTTTACCTGCGTTTTTGGTGCGTTTTTGCTGCAGAAATTTGAGAAATTCGTGTAACCTTTCTGCAGACATTCCCCAGCCAAACCTATGGCAAAAAAAAATTAGCTGAGCGGACACAGCGTTTTTATCTTAAGAAAATTCTTTCAGTAGATTTTCTTAAGAAAAAGAATGAGCATGTCACTTCTTTTCTGCAGCTAACTGCGTTAGTTACCATAGATAATGGCACAATAACGCAGGGAGCAACCAGCGGTAAAAACGCACCGAAAACGCACCAAATCGCGGTAAAAACGCAGGTGCGTTTTTGGTGCGTTTTTTAGCAGGTGTGCTAATCCTTCACTCTCAAGAAAATTTTCTTAAGAAATTTCATAAGAAAAATCCTTTTTCTAGTGTGCACATAGCCTAATAGTGCAGGATTTGGGATTTATAGGACTTCAGATGGAACCATAATAAGTCCCTAGAATGGGATGATTGGTGAAGACCCCGTAAAGGCGCACACGTTCAGGTCTGCATAGAACTAATACTAAGATAGGAGTAGCCAACACTAGAGGAGAGAGAGCGGATTCAAAAGGATCTAGACACACATGAACAATGGGCTGAGGAGAACAGGATGGTGTTTAACAGGGACAAATGCAAAGTCCTACATTTGGGTAAAAGAAATGTAAGTAGCATATATAGCATAGGAGGAATAGAACTAGGTGATAGCACCGGGGAAAAGGACTTGGGCATAATAGTGGATCTCAGATTCATCATGAGCCAACAAAGCGGAGCTACAACTAAAAAGGCCAACAAAATTCTGGGATGTATCAAGACAAGCATTAAATCTAGATCAAGAGAGGTAATTATTCCCCAATACTATGCCCTGGTCAGACCACACCTGGAATACTGTGTACAGAGTTCTGGGTGACCCAATTCAAGAAAGACATCAATATATTGGAGCAAATCCAGAGAAGAGCAACCAAGATTGTAGAACATCTGCAAACCATATCATATGAAGAATGGCTAAAAGAACTAGGGATGTTTAGTTTGAAAAAGAGAAGGCTGAGAGGAGACTTAATAGCGGTCTACAAATATCTGAAAGGAAGTCACAGAGCAGAGGGAAACACCCTATACTCATTAGTACAAGAAGCAATGGGATGAAACTAAAAGCAAGGAGATTCAGATTAGACATTAGGAAAAACTTTCTGACAGTCAGGGCAGTCAGAGAGTGGAACAGGCTACTACGGGAGGTGGTGAACTCTCCATCAATGGAAATCTTCAAGCAGAAACTGGATAAACATATAGCTGGGATGATCAAGGCTACTTTCACACATCCAGTTTTTGCTCTGCAGCACAATATGGCGCTCTGCAGAAAAACCGCAACCGTTTTTTTTTGCCGCCGGTTGCGGTTTTTTTTGCATAGACTTACATTAGTGCCCTATTGTGCCGCATGGGCTTGCGTTCGGTCCGGTTTTTGCCGCATGCGGCAGATTTAGCCGATGCCACGGCCGGATGGAACGTTGCCTGCAACGTTTTTTACTCCGGCAAAAAAACCTCATCGCGCCGCATCCGGCCGCTGCGGCGCATTTTTCAATGCATGCCTATGGACGCCGGATGCGCCGCGATGCGGAAAAAAACGCATCCGGCCGCCGCATGCGGTTTCTTCCACTGCGTATGCTCAGTAGCATGCCGCAACCGGAAAAAAACGGACCGGCCGCATGTAAAAACTTATGCAAAGGATGCGGTGTTTTCGCCGCATCCATTGCATAGGTTTCACAGCCGGATTGAGCCGCACGGCTCAAACCGGATGTGTGAAAGTAGCCTTAGGGAAGCCTGAACACGCAGGGGGTTGGACCCGATGGCCCTTGAGGTCCCTTCCAACTCTACCATTCTATGATTCTAGCCAAGTCAGACACAACCTGCCAAACAAGCCATGATAGCCTGGCCTACCGGCGCAGGAATACGGTGACCATAGGGAGCTATTGGCTGCAGCGACCTTCCAGACTGACCATACCCATCAGTCTGACAAAATAACTAGTTACACAAGGACTAACCTAACACAGGACCTAACCGGTGTATTACAAATGCTTACATTTCAGAAAGAGGCAAATGTCCAAATAGCAGGAAACCCTAAAGCTAGAAGCGCTAAAAGCTAGAAGGTCAACTCCCGTCCACTAGAGGCCAACTCCCGGCCATGCATACAGACAGCAGGCACTCCCATGACAGATTACAATGAGTGGATCGCTCTCCCTTTCCACATAACCTTGGCAAAAAAAAAAAAGCCCTGGACTGTCCTCTGCTCCATGGTAACATTTTGGGAATAATATGATGTGAACATTAGTCCTGAAGCTTCTGATATTCCTGCAGTCAACATCCCAGAGTCATCAATGGATCCCCTGAAATGGGTTTTCTAATAAAATATTTTTATCTTGTGTAAGACTTCTATACTATTACATGTATTAAAAGACTTGTCCTCCCCAAGATCCCAGTGACCTGAGAATGGCTGCATGAAATCAGCGGAGCTTAGGTCCATGTAACAATGAAATTACTGATCATTCTGGGCTTAGGAGTCCAGTGGGCGGTGCTATCAATGACTTACAGGCTTAGGCCGGTGTCACACTTGCGCGAGCCACGCGTTGCATCACCCGGCACGGACTCACACTCTCCTCACAGGAATGTGTCGGTTGCATGAATCTCTATGCAACCGACCCACTAATGTGAGGAGACTGAGTCCGTGCCGGGTGATGAAACGCGAGACACTCGCAAGTGTGACACTGGCCTTACCTCTAGAATTTTACAAACATCTGTTAAAAGGGGATATCCACGACTTTGTTTTTCTTTTTTCTTATGGGTCTAAGACCTTACCGGCCAGTGGTTGCCAACTACATGACTATTGTGACCAGCAGCAAAATGTTCCGGCAACAAAGTGATCCGGCTCAGCTGGCAATTCTCCTAATTAAGTTAACCTCAGGTTAGAGCAAATCATTTCAGCTTGCTCTTTCCTGAGGACGGGTCTGCTGTGGTAATACAGATTTACAGTCGGCTCCCCACAGTTGAGCAGCGGGCAGCCAGCAGTCAATCAGGGTGACTTCAGTAATGATGCCCCGTCAACAGAGCGGAAGAGAAGCTGCTGCTCTGCTAACAAGATGACAGCGTTCTGAGCCAAGAAATTGGCGGCAGGCAGAATGTTAGCAACTACCTGCTGGTAAGTTCTTAGCCTCATAGCCAAAACACACACAAAGTCCAAGATAATACCTTTAAGCATATTTTAATCCTAAACCCAGAATTTGCAGGAATTAAAGTGATGTAATAATACAAATGTTACTGAAACGTTTCCACATAACTACACATAGATCAGCTCAGCCCCTCCTGTTCGCCTACATGCTGCCCTGAGAAAGGATGGTACATGGAAGGGGACTGATTTCCTTTAGGCGGTGTGCATATGTTGCGTTTTGATCTCTATTTTTAATGTGTTTTTGAGTGCAGACTTGTTACAAACCCTGAAGAGAATCCTGGTAGCAGCAAAGTCAATGAGAATCCTATAGTGTAATGTACACATTGCTTATTTGTAACGCAGATTTGGTGCAGGAGATCTGTAGAATGTCAATTATTGCAGTGTTTTAACCTATTGACTTCAATTAAGTCAGTTAAAAAAAAAAATGCTATAAAAATGCTGGTATATAATGATTGCCCAACTGCCACCACACCGGGGCAATCAGGAAGAGCAGAGGTGCAGCACCAGAATGATTGGCATGACTAATATGATGCGCCACTTGTGGAGCAGTTGTGGGAAGTCATTTATAGGCTGGGAAGGATTACTACAGCGGACCTCCTTGCATGGAATATTTTTTTCTTATTTTAATAATTAAATTGGTGAATCTCGGAAAGCGCGCGCGTGCATGTGTGTGTGTGGGATGTTTTTTCTTTTCAAATAAAGCATATGTGTGTGCGTTTTCTTTTTACTTACTGGGTTAGTAATGGGGGTGTTGGATGGACGCCTTTCCATTTTCAACACCAGAGCTTGCTGCAGGCTGACATCTGCACTAACTATCATTACTCAGACTGCCACAGCACTAGGGCAATCAAGAATAGAGGTGAAGTGCCAGAATTGACTCATCTAATGTGATGCAAAGCTGCTGCAGGCTTCTATTTTTAGGCTGGAAAGGGCCAAATAACCTTGGGCTTTTCCAGCCTGATAACACCAGCCGCCCAGCAGTCTGCTTTACCTTTATTGGTTATCAAAAATAGGGCCAACCCCACGTCGTGTCGGAGAGTTGTGCAATTATATGTCTGTTGGTCTGTCTATATAAAAGTCTGTCTGTTTCCATTTATCTATCTAAATCGAATATCTATCTTTGTCTATTATCCATCTCTATTGCAGTCAGTGGTGACAGAAATCACTAGAAAATCGCAGGTGAAAATGCATGCAAAAAGCACGTTTTTACTGTTGAGTTGTGATGGGCGGACCTGGACTGTATCTGTAGCGCATCTCATAAAGCAGGCCGCTCAGGCTGAGCAGAGGACGACACGTCGCGGGTGCAGAGACGTGCTCAACCCTCGCCCTCATCCCCCAACACCCCTCCTATCTGGGGGGTCTTACCGCTAGATTCCCGCTTCTATTACAACTCCATGCCCACGTGGACTTAGAAAAAGAATGTTTATTCTAAATCTGGCTTAATTTTGAACCCCCCCCAAATTACGTCACACCTGGAAGGAACTCGTACCTTCTAGCATCTATATTTATTTTTAGTGCATGATTTAGACGTACATAGCCCCGGAAGTGAATGCGCGACCTGGAAGCAGCTTGCCACCATGACACGGAACTTCAGTGAGTACAACGAGCGCTCCTATCCCCCTATCCCTTCCACCAACATCATTTTTAACCCCCGGATTCTGGTTCCCATAGACTTATAGGGGTACCAGATTCTGTACTGAAACTTTAAAAAAAAAAAAAAAAAAAATAATGAGCAGGGACACGCCAGTCCCGTTTTTTTACAAGTCCACCCAGGTCTACTGCTGAGTGTTTCCTGCCAAAAAATGCAGAAGTGGTGCCAAAATTTCTGCATCCACATACTCATGTGCACCTACCCTTAAATTTACCGGCGATTTTATAACACAACTTTTTTCCTATGTGTTTACATCAATCTTTGCTGAAATTACTTTCTCATTTCTGTGGAAATTTCTGTAAAGAACTAGAAAAAGTTTCCACTGTATACACAAACGTACTAAACCTATTCTCCATATCTGCTGTGCAGCTAAACCCGGAGCTGATGGACATGAACTTTGATGCTGAACCTCTCGATGATTGCCACTCAACTAGTACAATGAGGACAGCGGCTCTCAAAGCACAAATACCCGGCCCTCCGCAAGATACAGCACGAAAAGACAAGGGGAACTGCTTGGAATAGTTGAGTCCTTCCAACTCTTTCCAAAAATAATATTTTCACAAGGAAAAACAGCCTTGAGTTTAGATCCTTATCAAAGCACAATCCTCGCGGAGCTTGTCTTTAGGAAACGATTAGACTAATTTGAGGTGCAGAAGAGCAAAGCGTTACAAAAGTGTAATTAAAAAAAGCAATTAAAATAGTTAAAACCAAACAGTAAAGTATAATGGAATGGGCAAAAGCTTAAATCAGTTAGAAATGTATTACTTTTGCATTTGTTTGTTAAGAAAACAATTTTTTAAGATGCAAAAAAGTTGTATTAAATACATATTTAAAGGGGACATGTCACCAGCTGAAAAGTTGGGAAATTTTGCCCTTATTTTATTATCATTGCTCCAAAGAATTTAATTTTAAATCTCCTTTAAAAGGGAATCTGTCACCAGGTTTTTGTTCCCCCATCTGAGAGCAGCATGATGTACAGACAGAGACCCTAATTCCAGCGATGTGTCACTTACTGAGCTGTTTGCGGTCATTTTGATCAAATCATTGTTTCCTCAGCTGCAGATCATACAGTCATACAGAGCTCATGAATATGCTGGACTACCTGGCAGGAAGCCAAGTAGTCCTGTAATGATAATTGACTGCTGATCAAAACTACACTAAGCAGCCCAGTAAGTGACATTGCTGGAATCAGGATCTCTGCCCCTACATTATGCTGCTCTCAGATTAGGTGGCAAAAACCTGACAGATTCCCTTTAAGGCTATGCACGTTATCACTTTTTTGAGTGCAGTTTTGTCACAAAACTGCATGCAAATTCTTATGTCAGCAAAGTCAATGAGAATCCTAGGCACATGTTGCTTTTTTTCCCCTTGCAGATTTGGTGCAGAAATAAATCTACGGCATGTCAATTCTTTCAGCGTGTTTGCTGTTTTTCCTTCCCCAGAATGCATGAAAAAGGCAATGGAAAAAAAGCATCATAAAATGTGGTAAAAACACAGTTTTTTTCCTGCCAAGAGATGCAGAAATGGTGCAAAAATGTCTGCAACTAAATGCTCAATGTGTGCACATAGCCTTAACCTGCCGACCAGTCCATTTTAATGGGGTACGACAGTTAAACAAGTTATCATCAATCCCAAAAGGACAGAACATTGGGGTCCAAACACTAAACAGGGGAATTTTTCATGTATTTTGGGTCTCTGTGCGCAGCTATTTTCGGCAGTCCTATAGACCGAACATAGGCTGTTGCTCCAAACAATGGCCACATTAGGCTATGCGCGCACAGTGCGTTTTTCGCAGCGTTTTTGCGCGTTTTTCGGGTGCGTTTTTGGACTCAAAACTGCATGACTTTGCTTCCCCAGCAAAGTCTATGAGTTTTCATGTTTGCTGTCCGCACACAACTTTTTTTTTAAGCTGCGTTTTTGAGCTTAAAAAAAAAAAAAATGGACATGTCAATTCTTTCCTGCGTTTTTCTGCGTTTTCCCCCCATACAATGCATTGGAAAAACGCAGAAAAACGCAGCCAAAAACGCACCAAAATGCAGCGTCAAAAAAACTCAGCGTGTGCACATAGCCTTACTCAAATGATGAGGACCCTCACAGATCTAACAGTTATCACATCGGCTGCGGATAAGCAGTAACTCGTAACTGGTACATCCAGCTAAACGTATACGGTACACATTACTGTAGGGCTGAAACAAACTAACATTTTTTTTTTTAGTTTTGCATCTGCATCTCCATGGCGACAGACTACAGAGATACCTGGTGTAGTCTGACCCTACATCACCTGATGGCAGGGCTGAGTTTAGATACTCCGGTGACTCCCCTCTCCTACGTCTGACCCTGCAGATACTGTGAAGAGAATATTGCCGCAATTGAGACTTTCTATATATACATGGCCAATTACAAGCTACACGAGCAGGACAAATCAAACCGAGAATTCCATTGTTAATCCGATCTTAGTAATTAACTCCATAGTTTCTGACAGCTAGAAAACAATGTAGTGTTGGAGAGGTTTCCTTTCACACCACGGGGCTCCTGATCACAGACTTCCCACATAGCAGAGCCACGGCGGACAAACAAACATGGCATTGTTTTCTGGGGATAATGTGCAGTGTGTTCAGGGCACTGTGAATGTGCTATTCTGTTTGGTTTGTTATTGTCTCCACTCATTGTGAGCGCAAGACCTCATTCACCAGAAATGTTGTATTTTTAACTCTTGAGACTTGCTCCATGTCTCTATTCCCATACTGCTGCACATTTATGGCCATGACGGGAACACTGAGCCAGGATCCTTGCTGCTACTGCCAGTCATTACGAGGAATACATATTTTTTTTCTTCTCCAGGGTAAACACAAAGTAGTTTTTGTTTCTTGTGTCATTTTTAGATCCGCCCTGGTCTCTGCCCTCAGCCTAGCATAACACGGGCTGGACCATGAATGTCTAAAAAGGGAAGAACTGCAAACAGGAAGAAAATGCTGTACACAACAAGCAGCGTCTGCAACACGGACCTCCAACCTGGGCCTGAAGGCATGCCGGGGTCACCAGGTCAAGAGCGGACAGATTTTACACAAATTTTAATCAGTTTTTGTTTTTCATTTTTAAACCCGCCATATGGATGCAGAGATATGGGCACTGCTCACAGGATCCTCGGGGCTGTGTTCTTCGGCTGTTTTGCATTCTTAACTTGTGAGCACGGCCTCCTTGGTAAAGACCATAAAACATTGCATCAAATAGTGACGCTAAAACAGTTGGTGGATTTAAAAGAAAATAGATTAAAATATTATATATATATATATACACAGTATACATACACACACACACACACACACACACACACACACACACTATATATACATACATACATGCACACATATACACACACATTATATATATACTAGAAGGTGGCCC